>NW_026057584.1:10292210-10390168 GCF_023721935.1 Panthera uncia
CCCCCCCCCCCCCCCCCACCTCCATGGTCAGTCTCTCTCTCTCTCTCTCCATCTCTCCCTCTCTGTCTCTCTAAAATTAAATCTGAAAAAATCCACCATTCAGTTAATGATAAGGACTTCGATAATCTCAGGATCCTAAAGCTGTTGTGTTTTTGTTGTTGTTGTTGTTGTTGCATATTTATCTGTCTAAATGGATTAAAATTTCCTTCTGGTTTTATTTGTTGTTTCTTTCCTTCTTCCAAGTCTGCGGACACTTTGGGGTTGTTTTCGCCATGCACTAGGACAAAGGAGAGGATTAGAGGTTTGTGCATGAAATAGTCATTAAGTGGAGGCAGAGTTTCTATGAGCCCAGGATTTGTGGCCATAGTTGGGAGTGAGTAGGGAGTCCTACAAGGAAATTAGACACCCGGGGCACTAGAGTCAGACCACTTTTTTCAGTTGGCCCCCCCGTCAAATTTCTGTCGAAGCTTCTCTCATGTTGTGTGCATTGCAGGCCTGAAAGGTGGCTAATCTATGGGTAACAATTCATTACTTTCTTCATAGAAGATGTTAGGAGATGCTTAAAAGTTTTATCACGTGGAGAACATTGATTGGCATTAAGCATGTGATTTTTTTTTTTTTTTTTTTTTTTTTGGCCTTAAATTAGGACCTTGAGAACACCACCAAGCTGGAAATTGTGGTATCATGGCCTGTTCATTAGAGATCCTGCAGTAATTTATGCCCAGTTTCCCCGCTTGTTTGAGACGGGACACTGAATGGCTACACGGCTAAGGCAGACTGATGTTTCTCTAGAAGAGTCTTATACGAGTATTGTGTATACACACATAATGTGGAGTGGCCACGGCTTCATGGGATTTTTCCAAATCCACATTATTTGGCAGTTACCATGCTATGAACTGAGGGTATATTTACATAAATATTTGGAAAGGTGGACTCTTCAGTACGCGAATAGTAAGGACCGACGAGTCTATTCTGCATAGCCTAAAAAACTCTCCAGGTGTAGCCTGGCTCACCTCAGAATAATGGATTTGCTGCCTGGGCCCTTGATTTCCCAGCTTCGAGTGGATGCAATTTTAGAACTCTGCTGGAGAGGCCATACATTTTGACAGCTAGAGCAATCTCCAAGGTTTTCATCAGTCATGGCCCTCATTTTGCATTGTAATATGTGCGGGAGACGTGAAACTGATGGTCGCATGCTCTAATGGGGGATTTCACTGATAGGACTGCAGTGCCTTTTGTATGGCTGTGTGTTCTCATAGTCTCCCGCCTTGCTTCAGGGAATGCCCTTCTTTTGAGATTCACAAAAAAATAACCCAAAGAAACAGGAGCTGTCATTTTGGAAAGTTCTCTAGCCAAGTGATTTATTATTTTGGCATTCTTCCACAGTTCTCCTCTTCCGTGATCAATATTCATAGAATTTTGACTGTGCAAGGTTAATTACACGTGAATGTACACGTGGAGATGTGAATATGTATATCTCACTGTGTAACTTTTCCCTAAGATTGTGATAAACTAAGTTGATAGTGACTTAGGTGCTTTTGGGAAAAACCTGTTCCATGTGTCTAGGTAATGCAGCAAATTTTTCTCAGTTATGTTTGTTATTTGTGGATAATTTTGTCTAATTTCCCCCCTCTGATTGAACTTAAAACATCACAAATACAGTCAGCAAGTTTCTAAAAGTAATGTCAGGATTTCTGAGCTGTTAAACTTGGGAAAGAAATTAGAATATGTGTCTTGTATTATCTTATTAGCTCTTGGTTATCAATTATCTGAGCTACTGATAATCACTAAGTAAGAGAAGTTGTTGAAATGCATTTGGCTACTTACGTCTGCTCGTGAGTGTGTTTCTGATGTTCTGGAATTGTCCTGCATTCCGAATAAGTTCAGGCTACGGGCTAGGATTCCCATTATCACCAGTATTGTCTACTGTTGTTCTGGATACTGACCAAAGGAGTGAGATATAAAACGAAGTGAGATACACATACTGGAAAGAAGATAAACAGTCCTCTGTTGAAACAAAAAGGGGCAGAGAAACGGAACAGGTCATTTACCAAGGAAGAGACAAAGATCATCAATAAGTTAGCTTCAAAAAATTTAGTCTTTGGCAAAGATGCTAAAGACCCTTGTTGAAAAGTGTCTGCGTAGAAAGAGTCTTGTACATAGCTATCAGGAATAAAAATTGGCAACATGTTTCTGAAAGGCAATTTTAAAATATTCATCAAAAATTTAAAAAACATTCATATTCCTCGCTGCCATAATTCTAGGAATTTAATATAGGCAATGTGTCTTTTCTTCTTTTGCATTGCTAATCCCTTTTCTGATTAAAATGGTGACTCCTTTCTTGGAAAAATGCTAATGTACAATCAAGTTTGCCTTTAATTTCTTGGGTCATGTGGTGATTGCCTAACTCCAGCAAAATGACAGTACCCTATAATGCAATATAAATTTTGCACAACACCCTAGATACTGTTACTTTAGAAATTGTAAAGAATTTACAAAATAAAATCTGTGAAAGTCCATATTAAATATATTTCATGTATAAAATTCTAAAAATAAAGCATAAAGTAAAATCTTACATTTATAAAAAATAGCGTAGCATACATTATCATTTTAATATACATCACTGGCCACTGCTTCTGATTTTCCCTTTGATGTCTGCCCCATCATAGCTACTGCTTCCTTGTTGCTGTGAGATTTCAGCCCCTTCTTGTCCTGGCTAACTCCCGGGAGTGAAGCCTTCAGGACAAATCTTTAGAAGGCCCCTGCTTCTCTAGCCAGCGCCTTGAAGTTGCAAGTTTTGCTTTGTTCCCTCTTTCCTACCCAGGAAAAGTATTTTGAGAGGATAAACAAAGCCCAGCCCAGAAGTATTAACTCTCCTTTGCAACAGAGAGAACCGTCCCCTTCATAGGACCCTCCCACTTTGTGTACAGACTTTGTTAAAATATTTTTAGAGTCGGGCCCACATTGAGGATCTACCCAGAGGATGTGGGTAGAACAAACCTCGGTAGTAAAGAGGGCTGAATTTTGTTGATGGTGCTATTCCCAAAAGAGCTCTTAAGTGAGGCCAGTTAGGAGGGTTCGTGGAATGATGGAAAATTGCTGGATGCTATGGCGTGTGGCTTCAACTCATTTATCCACACTCAGGAAGAGGCTGTCTTAAAATGGTAGCTCCTGGTACCACGGACAGGATGTCTCGAGAAGCCATCTGCCACTTTAGGGCTCACCCTAAAAAGCAAAATGTTTTTTAAAAAGTAACAGTATATATCATAAAGGGAAATGATGATTCTGTTGCCTCCCCAGGCTTAGTGTGCAGAATCTAGTGGTTTGTTTTTCTCTTGTGGTGGTTCCATGGTAGTTGCAATCCTGCACCAAGAAGTAAAGCAGTCTTAAGGCCATTCAAACTCTTTGGTTCAAGCCCTTGAGCAAAGAGAGAGTGTCTGAATACAAATTCCATTTTGACTCAAAGGAGTTATACGGAAGAGAGGTACTTAAGAACTGGGCTTTGAATGGAAACTGCCTGCATAACCTCTGATAAGGGACTTAACCTCTCTGTGCCTCAGTCCTTCCCATCTAAAATGGGAATCATAACCATACTTATCTCCCAAGATTATATGAGAATTAGTCAATTCATATATCGGATGCATAAAACAGTGCCTGAGAGTTATCACTCCATCAATGTTAAGCACGATTATTATTTTCGTATGTTTCATGAGACCCATAAATAAACTAATTAGAAATATTAAGTATTTTTAAAATGTAATGTCCTGGTGACATAAAACTGAATATTACCATTTTTAAAAAATTGCATTTTGTTTTTATTCCTTTTTTTTTTTTCCTAATCAGATTATTACTGAGTGCAGTATTGGCTTCAAATGAACAGGATTACGCTTTGTTTTGCTTTTATCTTATTGTAGAGTCCATAAGTCATCCATACCTGGCTGAAACAGGGCTCAGAATTGATTAGCACAAAAATCACTTCCCTGCCTGCCCTTCCCCCGGTGTCTGAAGGCTTCCAATTTGGAAGTGGAGTTTGGTGAAGTTTGCTTTGGGCATGTTGGCCAGGAAGGAAGTGGAGAAGGCTGGTGTGATGTCTCCTCGCAGTCCAGGTCTTTGGCCTGGGTTTCAATTCCTTTTGCCAGAAGAGTGGGATTGACTCAAGACAACCGGACCACTCTGAGCACAAAATGTAGTTATGTAGCCTCCAAGTGAGCAAGAAGCTCTTTCTCCAGGTAGATTCAAACCCTCCACGGTTCTAGAGGCCGATGGTGATTGTAAGCTTTATGGGGCCACAGAGGAATTTTCTTGGACACCCAAGAATAACTAGCCGGTTTTTTATTGGGAGCTCTTTTACAGCAATCAAGATAATAGGAGGTCTTGCCACATTAATTTGGGTAATAGAAGCTGAGTTTGTTTTTTTTATTGGGAGATTTGAGTCTCATCTAAGGTCAATAGTGAATAGACCCTGGACTGTATATAGAAGGCTTGGCTTGGTGGAATTTCCTATCCATCTTGAAAGCAAGATGGAATCATCAAATGAAACCTTTTTTGCCCAGACCAAAACCTAACGAGGGATCAAATATTTTGGGGAGGTGACTGTGTCCTGAGTAATTCTTTGAATCTAGGCTTTTATTTAGAAGAATAAAAATCTCACTTGTCTTCTGCTTTTGGAGGATTACTGGGGGGTACTGGTGAGTTTAATTAGGTTAGTGATCGTATAATTTTAAATTATGTTTTTATTTTGTATTTTTACTGAAAGAAAATTAAGAAGAAAAATTAGGATTTGTTTCCCATAAGATTTTTCCAGGCCTCTACAAAAAGAAGACCTGGGGCACGTCTTCTCGTACCACAGAGTGCATTTTCATAGTGTCCCTCGCTCACCTGGGTGTGCACACATGCGTGCACACACACACATCACACATTTCTGATTTAGAGATGCTGACTCTTCTCTTAGCATTCGCACACGACAGGCTTTCCCGGGAAGGGATTTTAGGAAGTTGGGGGAGTGTGCATGTCTGTAGTAGAACTAAGGTTTGACTGTGAAAATGCTGGCCTCCCTCCCTGCTTGTTTATTTTTTTGAACTGTATCTGTTTATTCGGTGGGAGGAATTAATGGCCCTGCTGCATCGTGGCTCCTGGTAGGGTGGGTGGGCTCTTTGGTGGGATCAGTGAGAAGCCCCAAGGGCCATTTTCCCCTTCAACCCTGGATTGAATTGCCACCCGGCAGAGCAGAATGAGTGTGGACAGAGGTAGGCGATGTCAAGTTAGATTTGGGCTATCAGTGCTTGAGGCTGGCAGTGGAGGTCTTCCTGTCATAGCAGGAGCCTGACCTGCCAGTTCTGTGATTGCACAAATTCAAGGAACGTTCAGAAACAGTGCAAAGATCTGCCGCCCTTGACCTGAGATGCAGAGACTGTGACGGACAGAGAAGGCTATGGGAGATGGCCGAGAGGAGCCAACCCATGGAAGGAGAGTGGAGAGCAGGCCGGGCAGGTATGTGGGCTTGGGCATGAGACATGAACTGTTTAACGGGAGCCGCCTTCCAGGTTCCGGAAACTCCTCGTCATAGCTGGGGCCAGAGAAAGAAGGTTTTCTTATCATCTCACTTCCACCCCAAACTCGGGTCCACACCTGTTTGTTTCCTTGTATAGCCCATCCGGGAATGTTGGTGCCCACTTGTTACCTTCTGAGAGTGTCTGCAAGTTTTGTGAAAAGCACTGACCAAACAAAATAAAACAAAACAAAACAAGGTAAAATAAAATAAAATAAAATAAAATAAAATAAAATAAAATAAAATAAGACATCACTGCCAACTGAGGTAACAGAGGCCTGACAGTAGAGAAACCTTGAATAAAGAGGGAGAACCCTCAACAAACTAAAACTACCACCAGTCTCTTCCTGTTCCTCTGAACCAATCAGTGAGGAAAATTAATTATAAAACATCTTTAAATATCAGGTGGGCTGTATTTCAGGTTTCCTTGATATCTTTATTTTCTCAGGATACCAGTCATCCCTTTTATTAATTGAGGTATTATTGTTATTGTTATTATTATATTATCATTAATTCACCAATACAAATAGACCAGCATCAGAAAGGAAGTAAACCCCTCACATGAAACTAGCCTGAATTTTTAGAGTTTGAAAATGATAACGCGGAGTATGTTGTTATGCCATTAAAAAGTTGATAGCTAAGGGGTCGCCTGGGTGGCCCAGTCAGTTAAGTGTCCCACTTTGGCTCAGGTCATGATCTTATGGTTCATGGGTGCGAGCCCCACGTCGGGCTCTACGCTGACAGCTCAGGGCCTGGAACCTCCTTTGGATTCTGTGTCCGCCCCCCCTTGTGCCCAGTATCTCTCTCTTGGAGATAAATAAACATTAAAAAATTGTTAAAAAAGTTGAAAGTTAAGGAGAGTTAACTGATGTTTTTAGTTCATTTACTGTTGGGCTCAAGCAGTGTGCCATATGCTGTTAATACAACATCCATACCTGTATTCTGGGAGCCTACATTCTTACATGGGCTCCTACTGTGAATTCCCAGATATTTTTTTAAAGTTTGTTTGTTTGTTTGTTTATTTAGTTAGAGGAGAGAGAGAACAAGTGGGGAAAGTGAAGACAGACAGAGAGAGAGAGGGAGACAGATAATCCCAGGCAGGCTCTGCATCAGCAGTGTAGAGCCCAGCCTGGGGCCTGAACTCACGAACCAGGAGACCATGACCTGAGCCAAAGTTGGACACTCAACCCATCGAGCCACCCAGGTGCCCCCAAATTCTCAGGTATTTATACACAAGGCAAAATGGAGGGAACTTGCAGGAAGCATAAAGAGAGAGTCCTGGGACTTGGGCAGAGCGAGACCATCCGTGGAGGGAGCAAGGCCTCCTGAGGGCAGTTGCTCTCTACTCTGAACTCCCCAGTTTTCTGTGATGACACAGAAAATTAACTGTCAGACTCCCTTCCTGGTGAACGAGGAGGGATGAGCTGAACCAACACCAGCTGCGTCAGTGACAGGACCCTGTGCTCCTCCAGGTCCCTGTGTTGACTTTCGACCCTTGTGGATCTTACCACACCGAGCATCTCAGCGTCCCTGTGAGGCTGGTGATGCAAAGAAAGTGAGGACGTGGAAATAGACAGCAGCTCCTCCAAAGGACGCTGAGAGAGCTCAAAACAGTCCATTTGCAAAGACCCATATGGGAAGTACAGTGCCTTTACAGGGAACCTCTTCCCCTTTATAGAGAGGCATTTCCTAAAGCAACGAAAATACACTTCTTCTAAAAGAAGACATCTGTTTTCCTGGATTAGATCTGGAAGTCACGGTGTCTGTATCGTTGCTTGATGTGTAGCAGGTTTCTGGAGCCTTGACATTCAGACCCATCCCCGAGGATATAGACTAGACGCGTTTCTTGTTCCTCCCTCGCTGGCCACACAGACTCCTCCTCTGGTGCCGTTCACAGGTCTCCTTGAGTTATCTTGTTGAGTTTTCTGCTTACCTGGGCTGACGGTCTCCATGGCTCTTTGCTTCTGCCGAGCCAACCAGAGGGAAGCAATTGAGAGTCTGTCTGCTGGGCAGTGATCATCTGTTTTGCACTGCTAGTATGACTGCTGTGGCCGAAAAGAAGACTCTTCTGACTGCTAAACAGGTGGCTCTTGAAAAATAACAGAAGAGTTTCTTGCTTTTCCTTAATCCATCAAGATTTGAAACCTTTGCTCCCACGCAAGCACACTCTTACTCAAAATAATTGCACTTGTTAAAGTGGTCATTCATCTAAAAGATTCCTGTCAGCCCGCTTCGTTCTTTATTCTTATTTTCCCAACACCGAAAGAGAAATGTCTTTTTTCTTTTCTTCTCTTAAGCATACCCTCATTAACGATGACGTTAACCAGACACTCTTTGAAGCTACAGTGTAAGCCTCTCAAAATCCTTGCTCCTGTATTTCTAAATATTTGGTATCACCCTCCCTTCTTTCTTATGAAGAAATGTAGGAGGAGAATTCTACTATAGAGGTGAATAGTAGGAATATTAATCAGGTAGTCACAATATTTCCTGAGTGGAGCTCAGTAGTTAAATAGCAGGAAAGTTATGGTTCCAAGGTGACTTTTAACTAACAATAGAAACAGATAATGGCGCTAGTAATTAAAAATTACTCTCACATCATGCATTGCGTTCTACTTAGAAACAGAAGGTAAATACAATAAAGCTTTTGAGTGCTTACAGATTTTGATCGTCAAAGGTGTTATTTCATATATATATATATATATATATATATATATGCTTGTCAAAGGTGTTACACACACACACACACACACACACACACACACACACAGGTGCACCAGGACAATTAGAGTAGTATTTGTCACACCAAACTAGGTTGATCCAATCAGCATGAGGGGTGATTTTGATTGAAAAGGTCCTTGGCACTATGTATCTAAAAACTAAATGTAATCTTCAAGATTGTTTAGTCAGCTTTATATGCTCATAAAAATCTTTTTATTTTCCATTTAAATTAGCACTGAGCCAGGTGCAAATGTATTCATTCATCGTGTGTGTGTGTGTGTGTGTGTGTGTGTTGACATATTACCAATTCCCTTCCAAAAAGGTTCTATCAGTTTGCACCCCAGTCGGCAGTGCAAGAGAGTATCCGTCTCTCCATAGCCTTGCCAACATGGTGTGTGCCATACCTTTTATTTTTACCAGTCTGGCAAGTGAGGAGGCCATCTCAGAGTAGTTTTAGTTAGCATTATCGCTAATTATGAGGAGATCTTTTAAGTAAGAATCAGTCCAGTAAGACATCGTCTAGGGGTTTCACTCAGTTTTCTACAAACTATATCACTATTTTCCTTGACCGTACATCTTTAAGTATGCAGTGAATATTTCCATTGTACATTTAAACAGTTGCAGAGACACGGTTTCTATCACATTTAAAATACGATAAATTTAAATAAAATTGTGACATGGCTCCGTTAAGTGTAGTTAGTGTAACCTCTGTACCAAACCAGCATCTCTTTCAAAAATATCATTTTCGACTTAGGCTAGTACGCTCCTATGCCAGCCACTGTGTTTTTAAAGTTTTATTGAAGAACTTACACATCGTTGTATAAGTTGAAGGCATGTGTCGTGATGGTTTACATGTATTGTGTTTACTACAATAAATACAGCGAACACTCATTGTCTCACATAGATACGGTAAAAATCAACAGAAAAAAAAGAAACGTCTCCTTGTGATGAGAACTTGTAGGATTTACTCTTTTCTAAAATGTTTGTTTATTTATTGTTTTTTTTTAATTCTAATGTGTATTTAGTTTTGAGAGACAGAGAGTGAGCAGGGGAGGGGCAGACAGAGAGGGAGACACATAATATTTTTTTTCATATAATTTATCGTCCAATTGGTTTCCGTACGACACCCAGTGCTCATCCCAACAGGTGCCCTCCTTATTGCCCGTCACCCACTTTCCCCTCTCCCCCACCCTCCATCAACCCTCAGTTTGTTCTCAGTGTCCAGGAGTCTCTTATGGTTTGCCTTCCTCCCTGTCTGTAACTTTCCCCCCATTCCCCTCCCGCATGGTCTTCTGTTAAGTTTCCCAAGATCCACCTACAAGTAAAAACATATGGTATCTGTCTTTCTCTGACTGACTTATTTCACTCAGCATAATACCCTCCAGTCCCATCCTAGTATAAAGGGCTAGTATCCAAAATCTATAAAGAACTCACCAAACTCCACACCCAAAAAACGAATAATCCAGTGAAGAAATGGGCAGGAGACATGAATAGACACTTTTCCAAAGGGAGACACAGAATCTGAAGCAGGCTCCAGGCCCTAAGCTGTCAGCACAGAGCCTGACGTGGGGCTTGAACTCACAAACTGAGATCATGACCTGAGCTGAAGTCAAGAGTCAAATGCTTAACCAATGGAGCCACCCAGGCACCGCTAGGAGTTACCCTTAACAACCTTCCTATAACAGTGTTAGTTACAGTCATGTTGTACGTTACATGCTAGGTACTTATTTATCTTATAACTGGAAGTTCATACTTTTTGACCACCATCCTTCAAATTCCCCTCCCTCCCAGCTCTACCTCTCATAACCACAAGTCTGATTTTTGTGTCTGTGGGTTTGGTGTGGGTTTTTTTGTTTGTTTGTTTTTGTTTTTGTTTTGTTTTTAGATGCCACATACAAGTGAGATCATGCAGTATTTGTCTTTCTCTGCCTGACTTTACTTAGCATAATGCCTTCAAGGCTCATTCATGTTGCAAATGGTGAGATTTCCTCAACTTTTTATGGCTTAATTATCTATCGATCGATTGATTGATAGATAGATAGATAGATAGATAGATCTATCTCACAGTTTCTTTATCCATTCATCCATCAGTGGGCACTTAGGTTGTTTCCATGTCTTGGCTCTTGGGTCTTGGTAATGATGTGTTGGACATGACACCTAAAAGACAAGCAACAAAATACAAAATAAGAAAGTGGGGTGCCTGGGCGGCTCGGTTGGTTAAGTGTCTGACTATTGATTTTAGCTCAGGTCACTGCCTCATGGTTTGCAGGATCGAGCCCCGCATCAGGCTCTGTGCTGAGTATGGAGCCTGCTTGAGAGTCTCTCCCCTCTCTCTCTGCCCCTCCCCCCCCCAAAATAAATAAACTTAAAAAAACATAAGCAAGTGGGACTGTGTCAAACCAAAAAGCTTCTGCACAGCAGAAGAAACCATCAAAAGGCAATCTATAAAATGGGAAAAAAAGTGTCAAAGCATATATCATTTGCATAACCATATAAAGGGTTAATATCCAAAATGTAGAACGAGTCATATAACTCAACAGTAAAATAAAATGAACACTCAATTAAAAAATGGGCAAAGGTCTCAAATAGACATTTCCCCAAAGAAGATATACAAAAGGCCAACAGGTGTATGAAAAGATGCCCACCATCACTAGTCGTTAGGGGAACGTCAGTGAAAACGACAGTGAGATCTCAGCTTATGCCGACTACAGCAGCCATCATCAAGAAGATAAGAGATGACAAGTGTTGGCTTGGATGTGAAGAAAACCCTTGTGTGCTGTTGGAAGGAGTGTACCTTGGTACAGCCACAGTGTGGAAAACAAAATGGGGGATCCTCCAAAAATTAAAAATAGAACTACCACGCAATCTGGCAATTGCCCCTCTGGGAAAATACCTAAAGAAATGAAAAGACTACCTGACAAAGATCTTCATCCCCCCGTGTTCACAGCACCATTACTTACAATAGCTTTTCCATAACAATCATAAATTCTACAGCCTTTCTTTTCCTTTCTGGGCTCCCATAGTCCTTCTAGCCCCTCCTGCAGCCCCACAACCCCACCAAATGTCATCCTAAAGTAGTGTCAGTGTCTGCTTGAAAGGCTATTGATCACCCTATGAGATTACACAGAGAATTGCATGTTCAGATCAGAAACTTTACTAATAATTTCAAGGAAACGATCAGCACACACAACACACAAGCAACACGAGGTGAGATCTGGGACTGTCAGTGAGGCTCTTTTAGTCCTTTCTTGCTGCAGCATGAACGGTGTAGCCCAGACAACACAGAAGATACCTAATACTGCATGTGCTTAAGGTATTTATGCAAGGAGATCCTTTTAAACCTTGAACCATTTCCATTTTTACTTGCATAGCTTAACAGACGCTTTCCCAGAAGTCGGGTGCTGTACATCTACAGATTTTATGTTCGTTTCCCCAGGAACAATTCTAGGGAAACAGGTAAACCTGCATTAGGCTTTCCATAGATAAGGACCTTCCTGCCTTGCACGTGGCACAAAGTCTGTCATTAACAAGCTGACAAGGACATTAAACCGGGCCATTTCTTTCTCTTCTGGGGTCACTCTCCCCTTCCTCCATAAAGGGAGAGAATGGATTTTAGAACTGTGGTTTAATCATTTATCTCCCATCCTGTCCTATTTCTTCCATACAGAAAAATATGTAAATAATGGAAACTTTCAAAAATTCTTTTCTTTGACCATATGCCTTTAAATTTAAATACCTTCTGGCTTGAGTTATCCTTAAATTCATATGCATATGCATTGATCAGAATAGCATAAGTGTATTACAGGTTTTGATAAATAAAGATAGCTTTGTTAGAAAAACAACTCTTAATAAGATGGATGAGATGACTTTTTTAATTGATATTTTTATTAGGATCGTTGATTCACATGCAGTTGTTAAGAAATAATCCGGAGAGGTCCCCAAAACTTTACCCACTTTTCTCCTATGATAACACTTTCCAAAACTGTAGTGTAATACCGTAGTCATACGACCCACCTATCTTATTCAGCTTTTCCAAGTTTTGCCTTTACTCATGATGCCTGTGTGTGTATTTAGTTGCATACAACTTTTGCATGTGTGTGGGCATGTTTCCAGCTCCACAGTGAAGGTACCAAACATGTTCCTCATCCTGCGTTGCCCTTTTATAACCACACCCTCCTTTCTTCCACCCTCACTCCACCCTAAACCCTGGCGACCACCGGTCTGTTCCCCATCTCTAAAATGATATACAGATGGAATCATACAGTATGTTACTTTGGGGGGTTGTTTATTTTCACCCAGAAGAACTCCCTGGGGATCCATCTGGGTCGTTATAGGTGTCAGTGGTCATTCCGTGGTACAGCTGTGCCACCGTCTACGTAACCATTTGCTTGTTGAAAGACATCTGGACTGATTCCATTTTTTGGCCGTTAGCGATAAAGCTGTGAACATTCGTGTAGCGGTTTTTGTTTGAACGTAAGTGTCCGTCTGTCTGGAATGCCTAGTATTCCAGGTTTAGTTAGCCTCGGTGTACCTCTCTTGTTTCAAACCTTCACTACCCTTTGATTAAGAGCTCTAGACTCATAGCCAGTAGATCAGTGTGCTTATTTTATTCCTTCCAGCCAAATGTTGTCTCCAGATGATTTTTCTTCTGAATGTTTAATGCCTTCTCTGGTCCATTTCTAATGAATTGTGCAGTATGGAAAATGAATTGATAAAGTGCTACAAGGACTAAAATCGGTGACATTTTTCACCTGCCACCGTGTTTGTCCCTTGAATCCATTTGTCAGGATAACTCTCAAGCAGTGTGCTTGATATTGATTTGTCATTTAGAGAATTTTCTCATTGTGAACATCGCGGGGCCTGGAGAGCTCTGCTGAATGTCTGTCCCTCTCCAGGATACGCCGCTGATTAGAAAGCAGAAGGGGAGATATCAGACTTGTCATGAAATAAATTGCTCTTGTGCCACTGAGTAGAACAGCACCTGGTTTGACCATCCTTGGGCCAGCTCACCAGAAGGGGCCCAAGGCGGGGATGTATGTTTCAATGTGGTGTCACTTTTATTAAGTGACTTTGTCTTCAGGGGCACACTTCAGTGCCTTCCAGATAAATCGCCTCTGTCTTTGACAGTGACAATGACAATATTTCCAACTTCACACATCCAAGAGCCAATTGACAGGACAAATTGCACATTGGGATTGCTTGATAAGCACAAGACGGGGCACAGCATCTCAAATCACTCTACGCCATTGGAACTAAGTTATAATATGAATAATAAAAACAAATCTATCACTTACACACCTAACTATGAGACAGAAGCTGTATTTAACAGCTGAAGCAACGTTCATCTCTTGAGTAGCGTGCAAAAATTGTACTTAATTATTTTCTGATATTGGGTCTTAGTAAATTTGCTTTTTCCCCCCACGATGTCCATTTACATAATACAAGGAAAACCTATCTCCCATAAAACTTCTCTTAATATTTTTATAGATTCGGTCAACATAACCCATGCAAATACTTGGAAAGAATTGCTAAACAATAAAACAGTATTCTTCATATTTATGACCTTAGGAAAGTTACCAAGACAAATAAATACCACTAAACAAAGGAATATGTACCAGAGGGTATGCGCTTTGGAAAATCTACTTTCTACTGCCAGCATGGCTGCTACCATTAAGAAAAAAATAAAGAGTAAGTCTGTGAGGCTTTCTGGGTCATCACCGTCCCCTTTGGGATGGTGAACAAAAATGTGTTGTTTGAGACAGGCTTACCTTAGGCAGCCTGGCTCACATTTTGCCTCTGGCTCAGCTGACTAAGCCTGACTAAATAGATACAAGGCAGAGACTTCAAAACATAGCCTTAAGGGGAATGGTAAAAATCCTTCCTCCTTCCTGTCTAGCCAAAGGACAGCTGGGTCTACTCCTGAAGAGGTCTACCTATAAATAGGCCCCAGAGTGGTACCCAAGACCCATTTTGGAGAAGAAAATCCTGCTCTCGATCCAGAATCATCTGGGCTTCTTAGGGATGGCCCGTAGAAGTCGGAAGGGCAGAGGAGTAGGACCCTGGAGGGCAACCAGAAGGGATTCCTAGCTCTGTTGGGAGCTGAGCTCAGGCCTTGCAGCCTGGCCTTTTGAGGCTCTCGTGCCTTTGTTGAGGGCTATGTAAAGTCCTGCTCACCCTGCGTGTGGCTCATATATTGTCTGGCTTGCTGGTGTGCCGCCCACCGGAGCGGGGTTGGGGCCAACATTGCATGCTTGATATTTGCTCTTTGCAATTATTCTTTGAGACAGGGATTGTTTGCTTCGTGAAGCACCGTTTCAAAATTTGTTAGGAATATGATATCTGAATATCAAGTATGCATTCTTGTCTCCTTCTTTCAATTATTAATGCTAGCATCATGGCTTAAATCCCTGAGCTATGTAAACGCATCTCAGGTTAGGGACAGTTTCACTGATTCTAAATTCCTTTTAGAATGTTCAAGAAGCCCTGACAGAGTGTCTGTCACCTTTCCCTGTCCCTGACCGGGTCTCCGTGTGGACCCTTGAAGAAATGGCCAGAGAGAAGGTAGATGACAATATGAGTGGAAAATAAAAGGGTTTAGATCCTCTACAGGGAAGACTGGGGTAGTGGGAAGAATCTTGTCCTTAGAGTAGAAGAACTTTTGTCCCACATCTTGCTCGTTCGCACAGGGACCACCTGCGTGATTTCGGGCAAGTATCACGATCGTAGTCTCTGCAACAAAGGGGTGATGTTAGGCAGGTATGAACAGCTCCATTTAGCACCAAAAGCTGAGAATGTTGATGATATACCTTGAATTTATTGCAATATAATTATCAACACTGTGAGTTTAAACACTGGACACACTTGTTATTTGAGTCTCCAAAATAAAGAAAGAAGCAGTCAAAAGTAGACTCGACGCCGGGTAGCCTAAAACAACTCATCATTTTACTCCAAGATTTCAACGAAGGCAAATGGGTGTGATGTGCCTGGAGTATCCTGAGAGTGAAGAGACAGGTGTCAAATGAGGCCAGGAAGCTCTTGTGTCCTGTCACGAGGACAAATGCAAAGTCACCAATGGCATTCTAATTGCCAGGCCATTTTGTTTGGGAGGCAAAGTCTGCCTTGGTCTTCTAGCTCCTATACACCTTTCCCTCTGCCTTGATGTTCCTCCACAGCTCCTCTCCTGCCTGCTTTCCTACCACAGCGACATCTCAGGAACCCAAACCACAATGAGCATAAAGACTAATAAACTTTCATGGGCCACAGCTTGATCTGAGGAACTAACTCTAGGATTTTTTTTTCATCCCCACTGTGCTCTATGAGAGGGAAGACCTTTTTGAATGCAAGAGAAGTTTTCCAGATTCGTCAGAAATGCTCACAGGGGCATGCGTGTGTGCTCACTCAGGCCAGCCTTGCCCATATAATGTTGAGTCCTGTAACCTTCATTTGTGATTGGGAATGTGAGCGTCAAGAGGGCAGGGAGTTTTATTGATTCTGTTCACTAATATACCTGTTCCTCATAGGTGTTCAATAAATACTTACCAAGTAAGTGTGCAATTAAGAAATTCAATTTTTAAGCCCAAAGTTTATCACTGTATTTTTTCTCACAATGACTTCATAGGTTACACTGTGAACAGCATTTATTCTTTTATACCTTCTTCGTGGCGTACAGAATGTAATACAAGTTCGAGGTCATAATTAGCATTATGTCTGTCTTTGTGTTGGGGATTGTTAGATAATTGGCATGTGGATCCACTCTTCAGAGTGTCTACTGGGTGTTTGCTTTTCTGTGGCCAGCAAGGAAGGAGACGATTCAAGTTAGGCATGTGAATCTCTGTGTTCTGTCCCCTTTCTCTGCAAAGTGAAATAGGAATTAGTGTCAGAAGAGAGAAGTTTGTCTCTGCTGTCGGCTCACGGTTGCCTCTTCTTTTTCTTATCTTCTGCCTTATAACCCAAAGGCTATTAGGATTCCCAGTCCCGCATCTTCCGTCTTGAGTTCATATCATGTTATTTTATATCAGCTGAGACAGGAAGTCCCCTACAGACAATGAAAGAACAGCAAGGATTTTTATATCCCAGGAAAGGCCTCTGGAGGAGCTTTGATCTGGATTTGGCTTCCCAGAGAAACTTCATAGCAAACTGAACCAAAGCTGGGCTCGTGTAGTCCCGAAGTTGGGTTTGTCCAGCTTGGAAGGTCGAAGATCCCCAGGAAACCAGGTGCTTGGATTCTTCCATGATTATCCGTTCCAGCCCACATCTTCATTGAGGGTCCCTGTCATTAGCCTATCCATCCCACCGTCCAGTCTAGGATGAGACAGGTCAGGGTTCTAAACAAGGGATTTTCAGACCAGAATGAAATATTGACTGGCCACCAAGAGGAGGGACTAAACGATGCATGCTTGGCCACAGGGAGGCATGTCAGGCACCCAGGGTTTATTTTGCCACAGATGAGGAAAGAGTGATGATTCATGAATGGAGAGCTGGCTGGGCTGTTGGAAAAGTCATGGGTGGGAAGGAGAGCTTCTGAGGACACTAGTCTCTGCTGACTGACACTGGTAATGCTGCAGACACTCTGGCGGGTCCCTTAGCACTGTGGCCTCTATGTATTTTCACACGCCGTGTGTATTCTCAAATAATTTTTTCATTTGGGATTGAGCAAAGCCCATTCACACATTGCAAACGTCTGTGTCTGGGGCACCAGTTTATGCCATTGAATGACACATGGGGAAAAACTTTCATTTTTTGCTCTGCTTGTTTATTTCTCTCTGAATGATTCATTCTTAATGAGTTTCTTGCCCAATGCCTGTTTCGGCAACCATAGAAAAGATGTTGGTATTTACTGCATATTTCCAACTGGTTGATACTCCCCCTAACGACTCTTCCTGTCATCTTCCAACTCCCTTTGTCACCCTGGGAGGTGACAACTTAAAAAAAAAAGTCTGTCTACTATTTTGGACATTTAATGAGCAATTCAGTGACTCGACGTTTCTCGTCTACTCTGTGGCTCTGGAAGATTGCAGCCCTCTAGGATGAGGCTCAAAAGGGACTTATTCATCTAGAAAACATTCACCTCTTTCATAGATGGGCAGGATAACAGGATTCCCCTTAACCAAACCTGACATTGGTGTGCAGCTGTCGGCGGCTGGACCTCCTGAAGCAGCCTCGCACATTAAGTCCTGTGTTTTCACTCCTAGGGAAGGAGTGCCCACAGAGGGGTGTGAAAGAAAGTCCCCCACACAAGGAAGGTTGTGGCAAGAAGCGATTTCTCTATAAAAAGAGTAAATCCCTACAATGGTGTTGACTTAGAACGATACAAGGATAGAACCCTGTATTTTGGAGTCTCTGTTTATTGACACACGTATACCCTGTGGCCTCAAGTCCAAAGAGGACGTGGCTGAACGCACAGCTTTGATGTTTTGAGACAGTTGATTTCATTCCAGCTTTTGCTTTGTTTTCCCTTGAAAACAGAGCCATGGGTATATTTCTATTAAACTATATATGAAAAATTAAAGAGAGAAACTCACTCTTTGGTGTTTTGGGTTTTTTTTTAAAACCCTGAATGTTTGTGGTTTTTATTTTTTATTTTTTTTCAAGGACTTATAGTCAACAATATGGGTTAATGCCAGACTCTGGAGAACTTAGGAGGGGATTAGCAAATGTGCAGGCAGGTAGTAAATAGTTGACTTCTGAGGGGAAAGTGCACTAAATCAGGATTCCAGAACATGGGCCATTATGGAAGATACCGGGGCTGACTTAAAGGGGTCATTCTGAGGGGAAGCTATCTTGGTGCATCATTTCACCGTTTTACATTCCATTTTTAGGGGAACTCTGTTCAGATAATTCTTTTTCTATGTCTCTTTAAGAAATGTCAACTTAACATCATTTCTTTGTACATATGTCAGCTCATGGGATTTCGGACATTATCACCTCCACAAAGGTAGCAAAACAGAGGCTTCATGGACCTCTCAAGGCTCACCCAGTGACACCAGGTGACACTTTCTAGCTCATGTTTTGGGCTGACGAGATCCTGCAGGAACCAGAGAGCAGTTCATTACTGGGGCTGTTTAGGCGGGTTGGGGCGGGGTCAGCTCATTTAACTGAAGAGGAGACTCGGCCCAAAGCCCTCCCAAGGCCTGAGGTGAGCCGACCCGGGTACCGCAGGACTACAGCTGCTTGTCTAGACAGTCGGCCATCTTCTGGCATCTCAGGTGCAGGTTTGCTGATTCTGTGCTTGTCCAAAGGGCCTGTCTGTCCGCTGCAGCCTCTGGACTCTCCACGGCAGATCCCAGTTGAGAGCGGGTGTGAGTTGTGGAAGGGCCAGTGGGCACCTGGTGTGCTTGTAGGCCCTTGTCAGTACCGCAGTGGAGAGGAATCATCCCATAAGTCACTTTTAGCTCTCCTCTCTCTGCAGGCTCACTAATACTTTGCAAGATGAAGCTAATGGAATATTCAGGATTAGTACTGGTAGAACACATGCCTCTCTTGCAAAGATGCCAAAAGTCTGCAGTTCTTGAGATTAAACATTTTGTTGTCTTCGATTTCATTTTAAGCAGATTATATCTTCTTGACTTTTAGAAAATAGATATATATTGTGAACAGGTATTGTATATATTAAATATACGATATATAAGTTATATATATATATATGTATATATATACACATATATATGTATAAAATTTTATTTGTGCCCCATTTTGCCTGGGTATTTTAGAAAACATATATATTCTGAACAGATCTGTTTTCTAAAATTCCAATTTATAATACATGATATATGATCTACATATGATATATAATATATATAGCTTATATAGCTTATATCACATGATATATGATATATATAGCTATATATATGTGATATATATAGCTATATATAGCTTATATATATCATATGTCATATGTATATCATATATACAGTTTATATAGAGAGATTATATATATCATATATATGATATGTATACCATACCATATGTATGATATATGATATATGATATATATATATTACATATATGATATATATATATGTAATTTTGTTATTTGTGCTCTATGTTGCCTGGGAGTTTTAAAAAACAGATCTATATTATGAACAGATATTATATATACTTAAATATATGATATGTAAATTATACATATGTACATTATTATGTTATTTGTCCTCCATTTTGCCTAGAAGTTTTAGAAAACAGATATTATGAACAGATATTATATATATTAAATGTATGATATGTAAATTATATATATACATATATGTATAAAATTTTGTTATTTGTGCTCCATTTTTCTGGGTAGTTTAGAAGTCTTCTGAGCCTTTCTGCAATTATAAAACAAGAATAAAATTTTGAAGAAATGCCTAGGCCCATAATGGCATGGAAAAGATTGTCATCTACAAAAGCACCACACAAAAGAATACTGTACATTCTTTGGGGGTGCCCCCTGTACCTAGGGTGCTCATATAAATCCAACATTTCAAAAATGTATATAAAGAAATCCAAAATTTCTCTTACAGTCAAAATATGGGGGAAAAGAATAAATGGCTGAAAAGTGAAATTGAGCGGAAATGGCTCTCACCGAATAGCAGAGTGGTTCAGGAATTCAACAGGTATCTTTTCAGGGTGTCTTGTCCGTGCCGTCTTCCTCATGAATCATCAGAATGTTCCTGAAAGGCCAACACTTTGCAGCCTAGAGTATGTGTCCCAGTGTGCCTCCACCTGCCCTAAGGTTATTATGTTTGAAAATGGGCAGGTGATAATAATATTCCGTCCTGATCCAAGAGGTTGCCAGTGAAGCTGGCAAACACAAAGTGCCTTTTGTATAAAGTGTGGCACAGATATGAGCTATTACTTATTCAGTGTATGGCTTGATTTGGCCGTGATATATGTATATATACACATACACATGTATGTACATATATAAAGGGCGATTTGGAACTTTTCGCTTGATGTTTAGTGTGCTCCCTCGGTGACACAAATGGACCACAAAATGAAGATTACTTTCACAGTAAGTTTAATACCAAGAAGTTACATCGATGTCCTATGTTCTACCTTGGGGTTTTAAAATTGTTTCTATGAATGTCTACATATTATTAAGTAGCTTTCATTATTATTAAATTCTTTGAGCTACTAATATCCTCCCCATTCTTCTCTCAAGCGCCCTTTCAAAATAAAATTTTATTTCCCTTAAAATCTTCAGTTTTCAAGTAATAAGCATTTGTAAGAGAGGAATGCACTTAGTTACACATATTTACTACTATGAAATTGCTTTCTATTGGAGCGAATTATCTACAGGTTCTAATAAGTTTCTTTAAACTCATCCCTTAATTAAATCACAAATGAAGGCACTGACTGGATAATTTTTTTTAATATTTATTTTCATTTATTTTTTGGGAGAGGGAGAGAACGAGAGTGAGTGGGGGAGAGGGGTAAAGGGAAAGAGAGAGAGAATCTTAGGCAGGCTCCATGCTCTGTGTGGAGCTGGACGTGGGGGTCCATTCCATGACCCTGGGATCACAACCTGAACCGAAATCAAGAGTTGGACATCCACCGTCTGAGCCACCCAGGTGCCCCTGGACTGGATAACTTAAAAAAAAATGTGTGTGTGTGTGTGTGTGTGTGTGTGTGAGCTTAGAGCACATTGAAGGAGATTTTCTCTCTCTGACTGATATTTCTATCAAATATAAACATAGTTATTTTCTAGTGTCAGTGGATAGTAAGAAAGAATGCACTTTTACTTCAAGCACTGAAATAGTTGTCCCCATTTTCTTTGAAACTTTGGAAAGTAAAGACGTCATAGAAAGGAAGGGGGTATTGATACAGGGTACAACTTAGATGAACCTTGAAAACATTGTGCTAACTGAAAGAAGCCAGACCCAAAAGGTCACATGTTATGTGATTCCAGCTCTATGAAAATCCAGAATAGTAAATCCATCCAGACAGAAAGCAGATTGGTGGTTGTCAGGGGCTGGGGAGAGGGGACGACAGAGAGTGATGGCTTAATGGGCACCACGTCACCCTCGGGGATGGTGAAAATATTTTGGAACCAGACAGAGCTGATCGTTGTACAGCTATTTTGACTACCAACCACCACTGAATCACACACTTTAAAATGGTTAATTTTATGTGATGTGAATTTCACCTCAATAAAAAAGTAATAAAGCTGTTAAAAAAGAATAAAGGTATCATAAAGTACCACATACAGAAAGCACATTTTCCGCAAGGATATAAATCAAGAGCCCTTTATTGTACATTCTCTCCAATCCAGAGTGATGGGAGCTTTTCAACCAGTTGCTGTCCTTGTGGAGTGGAGACATTTCCTTGTCTGTCTGCCCCCAACTGTTGTCATTCCGTCTCTGCAATGTCATCCCTATGGGGCTCCCCACCCCAGTCCTTTCCCGCTCCCTCTGCTCCCTCCTTTCCAGAAGCTCTTGCCTCTTGGCTCTGCTGCTGCTCAGCCCTTCCCATCCGTTCTTCTTCCTGGCATCAAGCAAGTCTTCCGAGTTCAAACCTCGGTTGAATCCAGGCACTCCTGGGACCGTAGACCTTCGATGGCATGCCACGAGAGCAGGGATGTCCCTGCTCCCTAGACTGCATGTGGGGCCATCTTCCAAAGTTCATCCAGTGCTCAGGGACTTCCTGTCTCCCAGGGCTGTCTTAATGCAGATAGTGGCCTATTTTCCCAAGTTGTGGGGAGGAGGGCTTTCCCCACTCCAGCCCTTTCCTTTCTGCCCCCTTCTTCTCTCCCTGCCTTGGTGAGCTGTTCCCACCTGGCTTTTGAGACCCCACATCTTGAAATCCAGTGACTCTTCCCTGAGGCCTCGCATTAGCAGGGCACCCTCACTCCCTCCTCTAAATCCTCAGGGTACTTTGCCGTATCCCCCGCCTGCCCTTTTCACGGTCTGCCTTACATTATAGTAGAGGGTTAGCGGTCTGTCCAGAACCACCCACCTTGTGAGCTGCGGAACTAGGATGTAAATCTTGACTTTGCCAGCTTCAAAGATTGTGCTGTGAGCAAATCTCCAGTGACCTCCTTCCTATGGATTGTGGACCTCTCCGATGTCTCCCTCCCCCTACACCATCCCCCCCAGGTCCTTTGACAGTGTGCATAGTAGGTTGCTGATAAGTAGGCCTAGAATGTGCAGAACTGTTCCTCTCCACAAAGTTACTTTTTAAAGGGACTGTCCAGTTGACTCTTTTTAAAGAGGTAAAGCATAAAAAAAGATGCGATAGTACTTAATCTGTTTTCTGCCATTTTGAATGTGGCTTTTATCTCCCCTCTAAACACACACATTGGTTGGAATCACGGTAGCCCAATCTCCTTTCTCATCATTTCCATGGACCTTTTTCTGATCTTTTCTTCCTCAAATTGATAGTATTTATATCTGTGTCACTAATTTTGAGCCCAATTATATATGATTTGTGTGATTTCTTGAAACGATTTCTTCAGTTTGATGCATTTCCATAATGCTAGTGGTCCGATGGTACCAGTTCCATGCATTTTGATGAATGGAAAAAAAATAGCATGAAAATCCCTTCTTGGTATGATGATAAACAGGTTTTTTTTAAGACACCATTTGAATCACTTGGAATTCTTTGTCTTTCTTTTTGTCCTGCCAGTCTAGCTCTTCGATAAGCCAGCATTCAAGTCGGTTGAAAATAAACTTCAAATACCAAGTTTTAAAGAAATGCCAAATTATGTGAAAGATCATACTGTTATTGTAATTTGAATTTTAAAAAGGGGTAGGGAGAGGGAGAGTGGGACTCTAGAAATTAGGTTTTTAAAAATCCAACTCTATTTAAGGAGTTTTCAGTACCTTTGCCAGGTGGTCAACTTGTTAGGGAGAAAAGGTAAAAATTACCGTGACAGGGTATCTTGTGTTTGGTTTTGTTTTGTTTTGTTTCATTTTTGGGTTTGTTTTTGGTTTTTTGTTTTAGGGAGCCGGGAAAGTGTCTCTCCACCTGCTTCGAGTGACAGCGTGACTGTCTTGAGAACATCTGGGTGAACAACTAGAAGGAAGAGCCCAATATTGACCTTTCCCTTTCTCTTCCTCTCTTCCCTCTGCAGGTTACCTACCTGGGTAAAGTCCCCACCACAGGCATGCAGTTCCTGTCAGGCTGCACAGAAAAGCCAGTCATCGAGCTCTGGAAGAAACACACGCTAGCCCGAGAAGATGTCTTTCCCGCCAACGCCCTCCTGGAAATCCGACCATTCCAAGTGTGGCTCCATCACCTCGACCACAAAGGTGAAGCCACGGTCCACATGGATACCTTCCAGGTGGCACGCATTGCCTACTGCACTGCCGACCACAACGTGAGCCCCAACATCTTCGCCTGGGTTTACAGGGAGATCAATGACGACCTGTCCTACCAAATGGACTGCCATGCTGTCGAGTGCGAGAGCAAGCTCGAAGCCAAGAAGCTGGCCCA
Organism: Panthera uncia; assembly: GCF_023721935.1. Taxonomy (NCBI): domain Eukaryota; kingdom Metazoa; phylum Chordata; class Mammalia; order Carnivora; family Felidae; genus Panthera; species Panthera uncia. Next base: position 10,315,891 of record NW_026057584.1, read on the forward strand.
CGCCATGATGGAGGCCTTCAAGAAGACTTTCCACAGTATGAAGAGCGATGGTCGGATCCATAGGAACAGCTCATCGGAAGAAGTTTCCCAGGAGTTGGAATCCGATGACGGCTGAATGGACTTAGCATGCTTCGGCAAGGCAGCACTGGTCAAGGAATTCAAGATGATAGATGAATAAGCAACGATTCAAATTTGGGAAGTAAAGACTGCCACGCTATTGGCTGACCAAGCTTTTTTAAATTCAGAAGAGCAATTCTAAATCTAAAGAAATGTATTATTAAAGTAATTACGTTACATTGAAATCTGCTGCTGCTGTGACTGTGGGGAGGGTGGGCGTGCAGACGGGGAGGAAAGTTCTAGACTCTCTTCCTCCCCCCACCCCTCATTTCCCAATGCCTCCCTGTAGGAGCTCTCCATGCCGGTTGTCACCACTCTCAGGCAAATACACTGCGGCTGTTATTTGACGAGCCATTCCAGTTTGCCTTATGGACCCCAGCCAGAATGTTCAGTGCCCCTGGAGGATCCCTAGTGGTGGGTGGGGGTGGGGTGGGGGGTACATATGCAGGCACAGAGGCCGCAGAGCCAAGGGAACACTCCAGGCTCATCCTGAGAGCCCCTCTCCCTGGCATGGTTCAGATTCTCTCCTCAGTAAGCGAATCAGCACAGCCTTTATTTAGCTTTACAACTAACAACCTGGTAGCTGGTAGTTGATTCAGTTAAAGATAATGCTTTTATTTACATAAATATATCAAGTAGTACCCTCTTATTGTATTCACTTCATCTATTTTCTTGGAATACTCACAACTGCTAATAGCTGCCTTCCTTATCCCTCCTCATCCACCCTCTTTCCCCTTCCAACCCAGCCTACGTCCCTAAGGGATGGATTCTCAGCATACACCGCAGGACACAAAAAGGGAAGAAAATAACCAAGCATCTGAAATAACCAGTTGAGCAAAGTGGGAGTTTAAAAACAACCACCACGACCACAGAAACTTTGGAAAAAGGGAACGAGTTATCAGCAAGTGAGCAAAAACTCCACGCGGGCTGTCCTTTATTCAGGTCTGATTTACAGTAACTTGTTTAGTTAATGGTCCTGCCTGAGGAATCCTTCCTGGCCAGCTTCAGATCTGATCGGGCGTCACCAAGGAAGCCTTGCCGCCTTCACTCAATGTTGTACTCGAATAGAGAATGTGTTGTGTACAACTGGCTTGTCTAGACAAACTGTGTCCGTCTTCATCTAAAAGGAAATCTGACCTTGTCATCTTCAAATTGGTGAGACCTTAGAGTCAGAGTTTCCAGTCTGTTCACTGTTTCTAATGAGAGATTCTCACCCAGAGAGCCTGAGGTTTCTCAGTTCCGGGGCTCTTTAAATATCATAAACACAAAGTCAACACTGAATGAAATTGAAAAGCGTTGGTTAAAATGCATACATTTAAAGCCGGGAGCAGATGGCTAGTGTTCCAGGTAATGCTGCTCCTTGATTAAAGTCTGTTTTTTCATCCTGGTAGTTAATGTTAGGGGACACTGGGGGACCTTACAGAAGCCTTAAATGAGAGCTCATTGAATCCAGAGAGTAATGGGGTCGGTGTTTTGGTCTGTGTATCTGCGTGTCCGTGTACGCGTTTGTGTGTGTGTACGTGTGCCCCGGTGTGTGGGTTCAGTTTTAAGGCATGTAGAATAAGCATGGAGTCGTATTGAGAAGAACTTGCCTCTTGGAGATATTGCTTGCTGCTCTCCAGCACATGTAAACTATTCTTTAGCATAAATGCGTTCATTCTTTAATAAAAAATATGTTTGCATTAATAAAGCTGAGGACTTTCATACTCTGTACGTCTTTCCTTTTTTAAGTAATGAAAACCCCAAGGACGAAATAGGCCACGTCGAGTAAATCGGAAATCCTCTCTAAGAAACATGCAGCCTTGGTCCTAAAGAACCCATTCCTTGATGGTGTTGAACAAATCTTGTTTGATTGTCTAATGCTCAACTTATTGAATTACTGCCCCTTCGCTGAGACGGTATTATGGCATGTGGTTATTCAGCGTGGTGGACTTATTTCAGAGGAGAGGCTTCTAGAACGTTCTGCAAGTGATTGCTATTTATAAAACCTCGTGTATAGCTTTGGGGACTCCGTGCCGGAATCCTGGAAGGTAAATACGGAGCGATTCCCTCGCACGGCACTGGTTACAAATGCTTCCTGCAGGCCATGATTTCTCAGAACGACCCCATTAATCTCGCAAGGCAGGTGGCCCGTGGAGCCACTGTGTGTGTTGAACAATGCCCTTCATGGGATCAGGAACCAACATAAAGCCTTCTGAAGTGAAAATATGAGAGCCTGCTGAAGAGGTGCACTCGAGTAAGAATCACCACCCATCTCTGACTCAAATGGCATTTTCCCTCATTGACCTTTTCTGAATTTCAGTTTTGCCACCTTGTCCTTGAAGGTGCTTCAAGATGGAGGGGCGGGGGGGGGGGAAGAAAGGAAGGAATAAAGAACGCAGCCAGCATATATTTCAGAACAGTGCCATTTCCGTCTCACGGAAGTTAAATCCCAAGTGCACATATGGGTATTTATTGCAGAAGGCGTTTGCTGATCTTTTTCCAGGGTACTGAGTGTGACAGGCTAAGTAATTGGCTCTGATAATGTTGCCATGAGCTTTTGCTTGAGATGATGACTAAGCAATTTCAAGATAAATACACAACGACATCTTTCAAATAGCTAATGAGGTCTTTGGGGACAGCCAGGATTCATTCGCCCCAGAGGGGTGATTCAGACGTGCGTTTTTTTTCTTTATGGCTTTGGTTTCTCCCTTTCTATACTATACTTTCTATACTAGTGGTCACAAAGCACTTTCACATATGGTAACTCCTATGCCCCTCAGAAGGATCCAGTAGGGGGTTCCTTATCTCCTTAACTTTAGAGATGAGGAAACTGAGGTTCAGAGAGGTTGCATAAGTCAGCCAAGGCGACACAGCTAGGGTGGATTTGATGGAGACTTCGAACTCCCTGACTTCTAGGCCAGGGCTGTTGCTCTGTTTAGGCAAGGTCCATCGCTTTTGAATTTTTTATTTCCATTCTCCTTAAATCCTCTAGCCTGTTTTAAACTGGTATTCTAAGCCACTATAAATAAACATCCTTTGCTATTCATTTCCAAGTACTTTTGATAGCAATAGAAAAAGTTTTAAAAGCAAACAAAGGCCCAGGAAGTTTTATCTGAGCACAAATAGCATAATGTGAGATTTTACTTAAGTATTTTATTGGCTGTGGTCAATGGACAAAATACCCTCTCCACCCCTACAGAACCAAGATGCCTGGTTTATTTTGTTTTTCTCCGGACACATTAAAACTCTGAGTCAAATCCTTCTGCGGCAGGATTCTAAAACAACACGTATTTGCTGTTCGTTCAATGCGTTTTCAATTCTATATTTATTTGTATGATTATATAAAGTATCTGTTCAAGCCTCTGGGGTGTAAGTGTCATTAAGATGGGGATTTTGTCCGTTTTGTTCACATTTTATCTCCAGCCGCAGGTTACAGAATTCTTGTCATGCATTTGTGTCTGTTTACTTCCGTTGCTGAAAACAAAGAGGGCGGGTATTAGGGGAGGGCATTTTTATTTTTCCAACAGTAGGAAGCATATGAGTGTAACTGAGTTTTCCCCAAATTTATACTTCAGGAAACATTTTTTCTTTGCCTTCTCTCTTGCTTTTTTCCACTTTTTTCCCCCCTCTTCCCCTCCATCCTTTTCAACTTTGATATTTAATTATTTACACAACACCACTCCAGACATCCTCTGATTTTAGCAGAAAGAGAATACAAGCTCTGAATCTGAGATCATGGTTTAGTTCATGATGCGCTGATGTAGAATTTGACCATATTGTCAAACACTTCAGATTATCCTAGATTGTTCTTATTTACTATTATTTTTCAGTCAGAAGGGACATGATGACAATTTAATTCTCCATAGTTTACTATTTCTTAGGCATTCTAAAAAAGTGTGATATAGCTTCTCATCTCCTAGACTGAACTGGGGTGAAGGAGAAGGTTCCCTTAATTGCCCAATTCTTATGTATCTTCGAGAAACTTTCCTTTTAGACGCCAAGATTTGGCTTTTAGAGTAATTTTATGGGATGCAATTGTTCAGCTTGAGAACTCTTGCTTCTTTTGAGGAGGTACCAGCTGATAATAGTTACCAGAAGAGAACCGAGTATGGTGCATAAGTTCAAGCTTAGAAAGAAAAACAACTGAATGGGTAAGAGCAAATTGCTAAGAGGAAGAAAAATCTAAACCATCTTATTTTGGACATTTACAAATAAACTGCGATATATTTTTTTAGTGAATCTAAGACATAGTCTTGTACACTTGAGCGAGGCTGACATTTGCAAAGAGATTTGGGGAGAATGTTTCTTTTGGAATGACTTAGTAAGATTATTTTGGGTTTTGCTTAGGTACCCAGAATTGGTTATTCAAAAATAACCTGAATAGTTTTTGCTTAGGAAATCCATGGCTTCCATTTAAAAACGTTTTTTAAGTTCCTACTAAGTTTTCAGTAGCTTAGAGGCTACTCTAAGAAGCTACTAAGGTGATCTGAAAATGGAATTACTGAAGTATGACACATTTTTAAGCCCTTCATAAAATTACCGATAATCATCAATATTTTCATGTCCATAAAGTCACTTAACAACTATTAATAAAAAATGTCTCATTCTTTTATCGAAAAATACATACTGGACCAAGGTTGGGCCATTTAAAAATATTATGAGATTTGTAAAATCATGATGCTACATGAGACCTGCTGATTTCAATCCCGTCATCATGGGGTGGTGGTTGCCATTCCAGAACGTTTTTTGTCCTCTGGGGACAAAGCTTCAGAGAACCATTTAAGGAAACACCCACTTGCAAGAAAGAGCCAAGAACTGACTCCATTCCATGGTCCCTTTTTAATGTAAATTTGGGATCAACCAAGACCAAAATTCATCACAGATACTGAATCCTATTCTACACAGGCAACAAAATCTGATGATAAATGTTGTTATGTTCATAATTGGATCATCTTCATGCTGATGCTATTATGGGCAGAAGAAGATTTTAATTGGAGGGCTGAGGATGGAATTAGACCTTTAATTCAGTCTTTTGCCCAATTATTTTCGTGCCTTTCTCCATTTCAATAGCAACAGCTTTTCCTAGAATCTAGGACTGCACTTTTAGAAATTAGTACAGTAAAACCTCATTAATTTAGATAAAACTAATTAAGAGTTGGTGGTTTGGGCCTTGAAATGCTCAAGTTTTATGCTTATTTTTAATAAGCAAAATAAATAGGATGAAGAACGCCATTATTGGAAGTGTTCAGCCGCCTGGGAAAAACTGCTTCCACATATCACAGTAACAATTTACCAGACATAGTGTAATTTCAGCATAAGTAGAAACTGGTACCACTGAAATTGAGGTTTCGATGCGCCTCTTTCAAGCCATTATTCTTTATTTACTAAAGTGGGTTTCTCCACTGAGCAACAAATGGTTAATGCAATTCTAGGATTCAGAGCCCTTGGAAGTAATAAAATCCCTCTTCTACTCATCATTTATATACATCTTTGCTTTCAGTTAGTATAACTCTTTGGTCTTCTTAACCGTAACTCTCTCAAAAAACTAAACTCTTCCTGTTTCTCGCAGAAACGTTGCTATTAAAATAATGGAAATAGAAATTATTTTCTGATGGTCTTGGCTTTCATCATTTTTCTCTTCGCTATTCGTTTGTCTCCCCCCTTGCGTTATTAAGACACTAAATTATCGTGGATCGCCGTAAAAAGCTCAGTAACGCAAGATCGTGGAGTCAGTCAGTTATGATCAATTATGTCTCATGGTCTGGTTTGTATTTAAAGTTTAACGTTTTGCTTTTCAGATCCCTGAGTGTGGTTATGATTTGCAGGGTCCCACTACCAAGCAATCTGATAGCTCCATCCATAGGTTGGCTCCATATGAATGGAGTATGAGGTTCGGAGGGTCTCCGCACACAGACTGGAGACTGTGCCCTGCCCAAGGGGACGTGATAGAGAGACCAAGCGGGCCTTACTGGACCCCACCCGTGCTATTCTTGCAGAGTGTGTACTTTGGCCTGGGGGGGCGGGGTGGGGAGTGGGGATCAGTCCAGAGAAAGAGGCATCATTTTGCAATCTATCATCCTCCCAGAAGGTAGATAATTTTTCTACCAGGGTAGATAGACACTTGTTTCACAAATAAATACCATCTTAACGTGGCAGTCCTGAGGGACACCCGTATCTTTGTTCTCCGTGTATTTTTTGCAGACACATGAAATACCAAACTCTGGACTCTCTTCACTATACCTCGTGTTTCACAAACCAAAAGAGGGTACGCGGGGAGCACCAGTGACGCTCTAGGAACCATCGATAGTTCTTGAGATCGCATTGTACAGAAGGGCCATCTTATTTATGGTTGCCTAACTTTTGGGCTCAGAATTGCAACAGTTGTGAGCTTTGAGTCCTCACGCAGTGCTATTGTACATGTATTTTAAAGAATCAAAATCATTGTTCCTTTAGGGTCATTTCTTCTCTATTACTCTTGAAGGAAAGGAGTGAGGCATCCAGGCTACACATTAACGTCAGAAAATGGAAGAGAAAATTCATTCTGGGCGACTCTAGAGATGCCAGAAAGCCTCAGAACCCGGAGATAAAACTTGGCACCTCTCTCGTTCCCTGAGACAGACTTCTGAAGCAGAGGTCTTATTAGTTTTTCTATTTCCATCCAGCCCCTGACCCAGGCCTTTGCCGTGACCACAGGTGTGTGGCAGGAGTGAGCAGATGTTGGAGAAGAGTGGCTCCTGGAGAGGAGGGAAAGGAGTCCTGCCTCTGCCAGGATTTGGTTTCAGTCAGACCAGCTCTGTGCCCTCTGGTCACTTTTGGACATGTGACATTTGTCTTTGTCTGCAAAGTGCCTCCTGGGGGCACTCAAAAGCCATCAAGGAAAGAGAGTAGCTTTTTTTTCAAAAAAAAAAATTTTATGTTCGTTTATTTTTGAGAGAGAGAGAGAGAGAGAGAGACAGAGACAGAGTGTGAATGGGGGAGGGCAGAGAGAGAGGGAGACACAGAATCCGAAGCAGGATCCAGGCTCTGAGCTGTCAGCACAGAGCCCGACACGGGGCTTGAACCCACGAACCATGAGATCATGACCTGAGCCGAAGTTGGCCGCTTAACCGACTGAGCTACCCAGGCGCCCCGAGAACAGCTCCTTAATGGAACACAGAACCTCCAGCTCCACTGTTCTTCATGCCCACAACTCCTATTGTTCTAAAGTTCAGATCTGATTGTGCCAGACTTCTACTTACAAACTTTCCACGGCCTCCTCATTGTCTGTAAGAGAAACGGGTCAGTGTCTTCCCTCCCCACCTGCCCTCCTTCCTTAACTTTATTTTATATGTTGGTGTGAGAGACCAGCTCCTTCTCAAGCTTTCACCTGCTGTTTCAGGCTCCGGTCTGAACCCTTCTCCACGTTGCCCTGGGCAAAGAACTTAACATCTCAGGCCTCAGTTTCCTCACCTGTAAAGTAAGAGTAACAGGTGTATGACTCCTAGAGCTGCAATGAAAAGTAAGTGAGTGAATATGCATGAGGCACTTAGCCTGGATCTGGCATCTGGCAAGTGTTCAGTCAATGCCAGTATTTGGGAGGCGGGGGGGAGGGTTGTTTCTGCTTCTCACTCCTCCACAGGGACCTGTTGGAGAGCCTACAGCATTCTTTGCAATTCCCCTCAAGGGCCAGACTCTGGGCTTTGGCATGTCTGCTCCTAGGTCAGATTTTCTCCTCTCTGTTGCTGGGGCTCCTTCTTCCAGGCTCCCGCAGACTTGTGAAAACCACGGTGGCCTTGACACCCTTTTCTTCTATGTCTTCCTCACCGCTGACCTAAGGGCTCCCAGAGCAATGCCGTCCCCTAGATCTATACTGCCGGCCACATGTGTCATTTAAGAATTTCTAGTGGCCAAATTAAAAAAAATGTAAAAGAAGGAGGAGAAATTAATTTTAATAATGCACTTTAAGCCAAATATCTAAACTATTATCATTTCAACACATAGCTACTATGCATTAATGAGATATTTCGCATGCTTGCAACGTCTTCGATGTCTGGCATATATTTTACAGGCTACAGCCCACGGAGTGCTCAATAGCTACGTCTAACTAGTGCTGTTGTAGGTGACTGCCCAGTGCCAGAGCGTGGGCACCGTGGCCCCATCCTCTGTGCACCCACAGAGTCCATCTCGGTGACAGAGACATCGGAGGGGCTTGGACACATTGTTTAATGAATAAAATAGTGAACCTGATTACAACTTCATCAGGTGTGTAGGTGTGTTAGTTTTCTAGGGTTGCTGTCACATACTGGCTGGATTAAACAACTGTAACCTCACAGTTTTGGAAGCTAGAAGGCCAAGTTCAGGGTGTTGGCCGGGCTGGTTCTTTCTGAGGCTTTGGGCAGAGATCTGGTCCATGCCTTCTGGTGGTTTTCTGAGCCTCCTTGGCTTTCCTTGGCTTCCGTACCACCACCTTGCTGTCTGTCTTTATGTTCACATGATCCTGTGTGTGTGTGTGTGTGTGTGTGCGCATCTGTCTGTCTGTCTCCAAGTTTCCCCCTTTTAGAAGGACACCGGTTATACTGGATTCGGATTTCATTTTAACTAATTATACCTGCAATGACTCTATTTCCAAATAAGGTCACATTCTCAGATACTAGGGATTGAGGCTTCAACCTATGAATTTGGGTGGAGGACACAATTCAACCCATAACAACAAGGCATGTAGGAATACTGAGTGGCACTTCAGAGCTCATGGCTCAGAGGTGCAGAGCACAGCGTCACTGAAATTCAGCACTTTTTCTGCTCTCGTCCCTGTGGGGAGCCCTTCTTGTCCGGACTTGAGTTTGGTTTCTCTTGGCCAGCCAGGATTGTGGTTGGATTATCAAGGACAAAGCAGACGGTTCTTGGAAGTATATTTTCATTTAAATGCTTTGAATTTCTTTGTGAAATAAAGTTAACGTGGTTCTTAAATACATATGCCTTTCAAGGAGAGGGAAACCTCTGAACTCAGCCCTTTCCCATCTTCCATTATTATGTCGGTGTCTGGTAATCACTGGCTTGGGTTGTCTGCTGAGGGAAATGAGGTTGTGAGGGAAAACAGCTTGAGAACTAAAAAAAATGAGGAAGTTGGAAGCAGGCAGGATGGCTCTTCCTGTATGTGACAACATTAGGCAAGCCTTAGGCCAAGTTTTCCCGGCTGGGCCAACCTTGGTCTAAGCCAACGCCCGCAATTCCCCCATGGAGCCCCTTGTGCTTTTCATTGGGAATTGGTGTTTTCCAGGCATCTCAACATGATCCAACTAAAGTCCCCACATCAAAAAAGGAAGAAGGCTCTGAAGGCCAGAATTTGGGATTTGCCTGGAACACAGGGGCCGTGGTGTTTTTCTGCATCTACAGTTCCAGGTCCTGCGGTTGTGTCTCGCTTTGTGTTGTAAGTGTGTGCACCATGGCGCACAGAAGCAGCAGATCCCTCCACCTCGTTGTGGAAGCACATCTTTCCCCCAGAATTTAAAAAGCAGCTTCAGTGTTGCTTTGTTAAGATAAGCCCACACCAGAATTTGACTGGCCAGCAACCAAAGAACTCTCTAGCTGGGATAATTTATTACCCAAACTTGTCCACACTGATTGTTCAGTTCTTTCTTTTAAAGGTCAGACTTTGTTACGTTATGATTAGAGTTGCCTTTTTAACAAGTTATTTCGTTTCTGCTTAACACTGCCTATTGGCTACTCCATGGACTCCACCAAAGACATGAGCTAAGGATAGTAAAGAGAGAAGAAAGCGTTGAAAGGACCAAAATAATAGGAACTAATTCTTTTGAGCATATATGAGGTACAAGACACTTTTAAATACATAATCTCATTTAATCTTCACAGAACCCTATGTGGTCAGAATTATTATCCCCTCATTACAGATGAAGAGTTGATTTTGGAAAAGCTTAAGGAAGTTGGCTGAAGCTTTGCTTAAAAAGCAAAGCTAGGACTTAACCTCAGGACCCTCTAATCCCAAAGCCTGTGATTTACCTACATGCTCCAGAGATGTTCCCAAGTCACTCTGCCCTTGTAACAGCCCAACCACCTGGCTTTTGGGTCTCCCAGGTTGGGCCCCCAGATTGTCCAACAGATCAGAGTACCTCATTCTTAGGTCCAGCTCGGTCCTGAGAACCTAGTGCGTCTGTCTGTGCAGCTGTGGATACGCCAACCTTTAGTGACTTTTCATGGCCTTGCTTTCAACGCTTGAGCTAGCTGCCAGTGAGCTCTGGGGACGGTTTGTCCCCAGAGGGGCTGGTTTTCACAAAACTAAAATGCTTAACTTCCCCTGGATGATTTAGGCGGTTCTTTTGGATCCCTTCTCTGGCATCCAATGGAAAATAAATTTCAGTCCTCCTTTCCTTCCATGCACATCAGGAATCCAAACCTTGAGCTCGCATCATGTGAGATTTAAATGAGATAAAAATGGAAATGAACATTTATTAAGTGCTTACCATGTAGCAGGATTTAAGATTTTTACTGTCATTTTCTAATTGTGTGCTTCATGAAATGCATATGCAGAGGGAACTCTTAATCTGCCTAGAATAAGGAGGAGGAAAGTGAAGTTCAGAGAGGTATTTGCTAAATGTCACCACCCTGGGGAGGCAGTCTGACTCCTAAGTCTGCATGTCTTATCCAGCCTTTCAGGTGTTTAAAAGGCCTTGGCCCAGGGCATGCTTCCTTCAGATAAGTGACAGAGATGTTCCCCGCAGCCTGGCACTCTCTCAAACCACCCTTATGAGGCCAGAACCTCACTTTTTGATAAAATAAATCATACCTTGGAGCCCACGTCAAAGCTTTTGTTTTGCAGGGTCAGAAGATTGAGAAAAAAGATTTATCAATGTCTTGGGCATCTTTTACCTATTTTAATACCACATTAAAATTTTTTTTTCAGATGAAAATATTGAGACTTAGATGAAATGATTTCTCCCACTTTACACTAAGTGATGCTGAGTCTTGAGATGCTCCTCTTTTTCTTAGCATAAAGAGTACCTTCTAGAACATGGCAGAGATGATGTCTAAATTATTAAGGTTCTAAGTGTCTCCTATACACCATTCTTTTTATTCTTCCTTAAAATGTTTCATTTCTTACCCAGGAAGTTCGACAGTGGAAATACAGAATCCATTGTGAACCAAGGACTCAAGCATCTAGGGTGACGACCCAAATAAGTAGAATATACACAAAGAAAAAAAAAATTACTGAAATTGTCCTGAGCATAGTTGGATCGTAACAATTGGGTCTTTGTTTCTCAACTCTCTTATGATTATAAATGTGTTATTTCATGCACTTCATTTAATCAAACATACCATTTATTCCAATGAACCTTGAATGGTCTAACACTAATTTTCATAACTTTACTAAAAACGGAGGCCATTGTATCGTAATTATTGTTCAGTGTTTAAGACCCTATAATTTTCAAGAACTATCATGTCTATCCGCCATCAGCATTTTTGTACAAATAAGCCTGAGCACACATTCCTGTTCTTTAGTGTTATCTCCTCTTCATTATTTTATCTTCGATTTCCTAATTTCAAAAGAGGATGTTGTTATTCACAAGCAGATTGTTATTTCCAGGAGAGATATCACAGCGCTAGCTTTATTTAGTGGCGTTCCTCCTGTAACTTCATTTCATAATGTAAGAAAACATGTTTATAATAGAGAAGAAAGGAAGTAGTCATCTCGATATATCATCATGTCAAGAGCAACTTTCTCATGCTGATGTGATTAAAGTGATTGTTCCTTCCAAGATTTTCCTCATGTTTGCTAATGAACATGTAATGTCTTCCATATATATATATATATATATATACATATATACATGATTCACTTAAGAATTACTTCTGTTGCTCTTTAGTTCTTTAATTTTTGGAAAGAGAAATATAAACACAATATTGGTTTCCCTGGTGAAAATTCTTCCCAGAAGACACAATATGGTATGAGATACTCATGAACAGCAGGTAATGCACAAAGTCATTTCTACTGGAAAATATGCCATCTGGACCAAAAAAAAAAAAACAATTTGTGGAAATGCATGTCAGTATGATTGTGTTATTCTGGGTTAATGGTGTTGGTGACTGCATCCTCAAAGTCGTTTTTTAGAAGGAAATGCAAGAACATTTGGAAAAGACCATTATGGATGGCCTTTAGTTAAATTTTCTGGTAACTCTTTCATTCATTTCAAAGAAAGAGAGACTGAACCAAGACCAGGAAGCTATTTCCATGTGCTGTGAAACATGCAGAAAGAGGGGTAGAAGGAAGCATGAGTGTCAACATAACCGAGAAAATGATTTCTTAAATAAACCCATGATGAGCTAAACTCAGAGTCCTGTTGTGTTCTATGCCTCAACGTGCTGGACACTTTCTAGCTCCTCATGTACTCATACCAGCGGCCTTTGCATATGCTGTTCCCTCTGCCTAGAGCAATGCCAACTTCCAGACCTGGGTCCTCTAGCCCTAAACCCATCCCCTGTGGTTCAGGCAATACTTCTTTACCTTTAAAGGAATGACTAGAAGTCTGGCACTGCACTCTACTCCATAGCACCATGAGTGTTTTCTTCCTAGCACTTCTCCTAGTTGTAATTGTGCTTTCCTTGTTGTGACTCTGTGAATAACGGCTGTCTATTCTCCACTAGATCGTAAGTTCCCTAAGTACCCACCACAATGCCTGCCACTTAAAAGGGACCCATAGTTTCTGAATGAATTAATGACTTGGCTTTAGAGTAGTGAGGACCGTGGCCTTGGGCCACTTTCCTGAGGTCCACTGTTTATTTCACTACACAGCAGTGGCTTGGCTGGGGGGCAGCATGCTTTGCTGGCTGCTTTCGAGCATGGTCTGTTGACTGTGGATCAGAGGTTGCATCTGTTTGAAGCTATCTGGGTTCTGTGGGGATCAAAGTCTGGCAGATTAGAAGAACTGATTCCTTAATCAACAGAGTCAGAATGACTTCAAAGAGATTTCTTCATGGGAAGAATTGGGCCGGAGTACAGAGAAGGGTCAGAGCCTGGATGTAGGAAACGTTAAATCTTCTGTTCTGACTTTTGAAGCTCTGTTTCCACCACATTGCAAATGTTTCCAGTTTAGTTATAGGCAGGAGCCCAAAGAGAACTGTAATGACTAGAATCACAAGTTGTGAGAACCATAAAAGGCCTTGGAAGATGATTTGACACTTTCTGATTCCCAGATGGGGACCTAGACAAGTTCAGGGACTTGCCCATGACTCCCAGGCACGTGACAGGGTTAGGTCTGGAATCCAGCTTTCTTTCCATTAGGCTAGACTCCTGTTTCTTATGATGGCAAGTCTGTTACTTATACGCCTGGGGCTCCCCACTCATGTGCCCTGCCACCTAGAGCAAAGGTGACCTGGGCAAGTCACTTAAGCCTTGGAGATCTCGGGTTTTGATCACACATGTAAAATAATGGGCCACACTCGAGAATGTCTAATGTACCTTGAATTGCAGATCGTTTGTTGTTCTACACCAACCCTCTGCTCTTCCCAAACTGTGTGACTCCTTGGGCCTCATTTCTAAACGTAAGCCATGTTACTGCACAGCATGATATGGAAGTTCAACGTTAATACTGAGTAGCATTTGTATAGCACTTACAATATGCTAGATTCATTCCTGTGTTACATGTTACATATAGCAACTAATTTAATTTTCACTGTGTTTTTATGGGAAACACTATCATTTATTTACTTCTGTTTACAGATGGAGAACTCATAAAAGTAACATGTCAGATCCAAGGTATCACTGACCCCACGTGGCAGGGCTACAATTTGAACCCAGAGTTCCTGGCTGACTTGATGTAGAGACAACTGTCTGTACAAAGTGAAATTCATTTTTGAAATTTGTTTATGTATTACTCCTTTTCCAGAAAGCTTTGAAGTGTTTCACAGATATACACCCTATACCACATACAAAATACATGAATAACAGAAAGGAAAATTGATGGATGAGTCAATACCAAAAATCTTTTGAACATTGTACTAAATGTGGGTTTAAGATTTGGATCAAGTGTGTTATTGGTAAATTAAAAAAAAAAAAAAGGATCACTTGGAAACCTCCATTCATCTGAGATAAGATTTAGGGAAACTATTTTTAAGACCTCCATTAAGTGGTGGGAGTTTCTCATGCATTTTGGAGACTAACCCCTTTTTGGATAGGGAGTGTGCAAATTTTTTTCCCATCCCGTAAGTTGCCTTTTCACACTGTCAATTGTTTCCTTTGCCTCATGGAAGTGTGTTAGCTTGATGCACGCCTACTTGTTTATTTTTGTTTTTGTTGCCTATGCTTTGAGTTTCGTATCCACGAAATCATTGCCAAGACCAATATTATGAAGCTTTTCCTCTGTTTTCTTCTAGGAGTTTTACATTTTCAGTTCTTACATTTAAGTCTTTAATCTGCTCTGAGTTGATTTTTCTGTAGGGTGTAAGAGCTGGGTTTCATTTCATCCGTTTGTTTATGGATATAGAGTTTAACCACCACTGTTTATTGAAGAGACTACCCTTTCCTCGTTGTGTATTCTTGGCACATTTGTTAGTGACTACTTCCTCTCCTGATCTGCTCCCCGGCCTTCTCTGTAGTGAAGTATTACAGCCTTCTGGCTCCTTTGCCCTCTGGCACCATCTGGTTTCAGCTAACAGGCAACACTGGCTGGAGATGGGAGGGTGGGAGAGGGGGAGGCCAGTATATTAATACCCCTGGCTTTTTCCCGGAAGGGTCATCCTGAGCCAAACCAATAAGAAAAAAATTCCCCATGCTCTTTGTTTTTAGTACTATTATTTTTCATACATGAAACTTCCTTGTATTCGATTTCATTTTGGGGTAAGACCGAGGTAGGGATCTATTTTAATTTTTTTCTGTATGACCTACTAGTTGACCTGCAACTCTAAAAAATCCAGGTCTTTCCTACCGATTTAAAATGCTGTCTGATATACAGTAGATCGACTCGTTTGATTTCTTTGGTTTTGGCATATTTTTTGTGGTGAGGTTATTTGCGTTGAGATTTTTATTCTATTGGTTGCCTTATTAATTGCAATATTATCTAGTACATCTAACCCTCTATTCTGTTACACATAATTTATTTATTCCTTAGTTTTAATAATGATGAAATTTGTCAATATTTGGTTTTTTCTCCTCTCCCTCCCCTCCCCTTCACCACTCAATTTTAGTTGAATATATTATTTTTCTGTGTTTGCTTTCATATCTTTAAATATATACTTTTATTTCTATTCCTTGATTTATTGGTTTGAAATACTCTTTTTTGGCCACAAGCTGTAAAATAATTGGAAGGCAGTGTATTCATATAACCTTCACCTCCTTCTCTCCAGCTTCTTTTTTTGGCTTTTGTCTAATTATTTCAATTCTGTATTGTTGAGGCTTATTATCTGTAAAGAGTGTTCTAGACCCATAATTTGTCTTTGGCAAAGTACTCTTGTTCAGTCTATTTAAAGCTCACCTTGAATCCTTTTCCTATCATTTCCCCCTTCCAATATATTACTTGCCTGTTTTTTTAATCAAGAAAAATAATTTAAAGAACTAATGAGAATTTCACTCTTTGAGTTCTTACATGTCCAGAACTTGTGTTAACTTTACTCCTGAATGGCAGTATGTCTTGGTATAAAACTTGAATGCTTTCTTGCCTTGAGTATTTTGTAGAGAGTACTCAACTGGCTTCGTGTACCGATTATCTTCTAGGCATGATGTGGAATGACAAGATGCTACATGGTCAACCAGATTTCCTCTCTTACGGTGACTTGACATGTTCTTGGATGCCTAAATGTTTCTTTATAGCAAAGATAAATAATTTGTCCTTACTGCCCTTAGATTCAGTGTCGACTTTCTGTTTCAGTGTTCACTGGGGCATAGCATATGCCTTCAATCTGTAGAGATGTATTTTCATTTATTTTGGGAAATTTTTCTTTAAATGTATCTTAAAATTGTTTTTCTCTTTCATCACAATGGTTTTCTTCTTTGGAGACATCAATTAAACTTTTAAAACTTTGTATCCATTTTAATTTTGTTTGCTTGTTTTTTTCTCAGTTCTGTGTTCTCCATGGTTTATTGTATTCTTCTTAATGTTACTCTAGAAAGGACTTCTTTCTAGGATTAGTCTTGTTATTTTGCACTTTTTCTTGAGTTTGCTTCATCTTTTTTTGGTCTTCCTACATTTTCCCTAAACTTTTAAATCTCAGCTTTGAGATCTTGTTTCATAGAGGCAATAGCTTAAGTTTTTCTTTTTTAAGTTCATGACAACGTGTTTAGTTACAGTTTTGATCTGCTGCTTGGCAACATGATTCTGGTGAATCTACGTTCATCTGCCATTTTTCTGTTCCTTTTCGTTTTAGTCAGCTCAAGCTGCCATAACAAGATATGATAGACTGGAGGGCTTATCCAGCAGAAATCTATTTTCTCATTGGTCTAGAGGCTGGAAGTCTGAGATCAGTGTGCTGTCATGGTGAGGTTCTGGTGAGAGCTCCCTTACAGGCTTATAGATAACCATTTTCTCATATTGGAGACAATGAGAGAGAGAGAGAGAGAGAGAGGGTGGATGCGTGCGCCCACTGGTGTCTCTTCTTACAAGGTACTAATCCTACCATGAAGGCTCCACCATCATGACCTCATCTACACCTAATTCCCTCCCAAAGGTCCCATCTTTCAAATACCATCACATCGGGGATAAGTGCCTCAAAATGTGGATTTAGGGTGGGGGCACACATTCAGTCCATATCCTTTTTTTTTTTCCTCCTGCACTGTCTCCATAAGTATACTGTGCCAGTTCATTTTTAACTTTATAAGGAGTGTAAGGTGTCTTCGTGTTTCTCAAAGTGTTTGCAAAATCGTGGTTGTCTCTGAAAACTTTTCTGGGAAGTTTGCCAGGTCAAACCTTTCTTGATCACAATGCTAAAACCTTATTTGCTTTTTCATGGTTTTGACATTTTTGCCAACTGGGCAAAAGCAAGGGTGGCTGAAACAGCTCGTGCCTTAGCATGAATCAAGGCAGTAACACCAGAATGTACTCTTGGTCATTGTAGTCTTTACATCCATGAAATAACAGTTTAAAAAAACTCTTAGTTTTGGTTTTCAGCAAGAATTTTTTTTT
This sequence comes from Panthera uncia, assembly GCF_023721935.1. Lineage (NCBI taxonomy): Eukaryota > Metazoa > Chordata > Mammalia > Carnivora > Felidae > Panthera > Panthera uncia. Next base: position 10,333,095 of record NW_026057584.1, read on the forward strand.
AAGTTTTCCCTTTTAAAATTAATTAATTAATTTATTTATTTTTGAGAGAGAGAAGAAAGAGAGAGAAAGAAAGAGAGTGGAGGAGGGGCAGAGAGCGAGGGAGACACAGAACATGAAGCAGGCTCCAGGCTCCAAGCCATCAGCACAGAGCCCAACGTGGGGCTAGAACTCACAAACCATGAGCTCACCATCCGACCAGAAGTTGGACGCTTAACTGAGCCACCTAGGCACTCCCATGGAATGCCGTCTTTACATGAAAGAAGAAATGACAGAAAACCTAAGCTTATTCAGAATTGAGCATTTGGCAGATATTGTCTCAAAAATGAATCGAGCGAGCCTGTCACATCAAGGACGATAAGTGGCAATATTTGTTGCCAATGAAAAAAATCAAACTTTTGAGCAAAATTAGAATTTTGGAAAAACTTCATTTGCCATTCTGAGCTTGAGATCCTTCCAACCCTTATGACTTTTCTGATGAGTTGAGTAGTGATGTTAACAATATGATTTCTCAATATTGCACAATAAAATGTGTCAACATTTGAAAGATCTGCATTACTCAGTGAGCCAAATGACTAATGCGTGATGTTGCAAAATTATGCAAGGGTAGAAGATTCATTCAAAGTGCAAGTTAGATCAATGGATTTTAATGTAATAAAATAAGAAAAGTTCATTGTTATGGTCTCATATTCCACACTACAACTGTCCTTTTAGAAACTATAATGTTTCAAAGTGTTTTAGTATTAAAGAAGAATATCCACAATTATTTGAAAAGGCTTATAGTAAAACACAGCTCCTTTTCCAACGGTGTATTGTGTAAGACTAGATTTTCTTTATATATATCAACTAAAACAGCATATCTCAACAGATAAAATGGGAAAGCAGATGTTAGAATCTAGTTTTTTTTCTTATTGAGCCAGACATCGGAAGATCTTAAAAATAGAAAACAGTGACACTCTTCTCACTAATTAATTATTTTTAATAATTAATATTTTAATATTTTAGTATTTGATTTTAATTATTTAATTATTTTTTGATTTGGAAAATATGATTGTATTTCATTGAAAGTTCAATGGGTTTATTATTATTAATTTTTATTTCTTATGTTTTATTTTTTTTTCAGAGAGAGAGAGAGAGAGAGAGAGAGAGAATCTCAAGCAGGCTCTATGCTGAGCATGGGGCTCAATCTCACAATTCTGGGATCATAACCTGAGCCAAAATCAAAAGTCAGACACTCAAACGACTCAACCGTCCAGGTGCCCCTCTCAGAATTGCCAATTTTTTCTAGTTTCACCAACGATGGATTTTGAATTTCACCTTGACATTCGTTCTCTCATTTTTTTCTTGCCACGTTTTGGACATTTTCAAGAGGAAAATTTGAGACAAATAAACTTTTCCTCCACACATAAGACTAGGCATCTGTCTGAAGATAAGCAAACTCTATGTCAACACAACTCATGGAATAGTTCTGAGTTCTGAATACGTGTTTGCGTTGTTGAAAGGACAGAAACCATTGTTGAAGAGTAACATAAAGATTTTCTCTTGTTACTAAATGATGTCTGTGTCACGATACAGTCCTCTCACCAAACTAAGGGTAATGTATGAACTGAGATTATTGCAGCTCACGTCTTTGTGCTGTGGGTCTAGCCGCATGTATGGAAACAACAAAGCAAAGAAAATAGTTCCTTCCAAAAAACTCATTTTTGAAAACTTCCCTTGGCCCTCACTGTAAGGTTACCAAGTGTGAGTTCCACATCGTATGTATCCTTTTCTTTCCCAGAAATCACATCATTCATCTGACCTCAGCCACATCTCTCTCAGCAAGATATGTAGAAAGGATGGAAGAGAAATTATTTGGAAACATTTAAAAGGCGAAAAAAGAGGATGATTTTAAGAAGGGTGTTTAACTGGAATGGCTTTGCTTGATTATACACCTCTCCTTTTATGGTATATCAGACTTAGCAAACATGGTTTTAATTTTGAATACTACCTGATACTAAGTTATTCAATGATTTTCCACCAAATAACAACAAAAAAAAGAACATGTAATGGATTCCAGATTCAGTGTAACTTCAAGAAACAGGAGATACCTCAGAGCCCTGGTGGATAATGAAATCCTAGAAAAACTTCAAAGCAAACCCACAAGAAAAAATGCTCAAATTCACATCTTGAGCTCTCCTGGCTATTTTTCTAACCATGAAAGAGGTCAGGCTTACTCAACCACAGAAACAGGTGAAAAATGAATAGTTAACATAGCAGAACACTTTTCACTGCCGTGCTTGGGGTTGTTTTTGTTTGTTTGTTTGTTTGTTTGTTTTTTACCTTCCTGTCAACCTATCTAGAGCTAGAACATGGATAATTCCTATTTTTCAATACTGGATGCAGAATGGGTGGCAAGCTGAGCTTCAATCATATTGTTTATTATTTTCTTTTTTTTATGTTTATTTTTTTTGGAGAGCACAAGCAGGAGAGGGGCACAGAGAGGGGGACAAAGGATTTAAAGAGGGCTCTGCACTGATGGGCTGACAGCAATGAGCCCAATTGGGAGCTTGAACTCACTAACCACAAGATCATGACCTGAGCAGAAGTCGGACACTCAACCGATGGAGACACACAGGTGTCTCAATCACTGTTCTCTACATGTGGTAGTGACACAGAGTGTCCGGGGTGGGGTATGGATCCTTCAAGTGTGAGTTGGGTGCCAGGCAAGGCTGGTAGGCATCTATGGATAGCTTTGCTCATGTTTCTCACTCCTAATCATTGGTGGGAACTCAGGAGAGGTTGTCAAGTAGGATGAATCCGGATTTGATTTTTTTAAGTTTGTTTATTTGTTTTTGAGAGATAGAGAACAAGAAGGGAAGGTGCAGAGAGAGGAAGAGACGAAACCCCAGGCAGGTTCTACACTGTCAGCACAGAGCCCAACATAGGGCTTGAACGCACAAACCCTGAGATCATGACCTGAGCTGAGATCAAGAGTCGGAGGCTTAACCAACTGAGCCACCCAGGTGCCCCTGGGATTGATTTTTCTCAAATTTATTTATTTTGAGAGAGAGAGAGAGAGAGAGAGAGAGAGAATAGGCAGGGGAGGGGCAGAGAGAGAAGGAGAGAGAGAGAGAATCCCAAGCAGGCTTCCACACTGTCAGCACAGAGCCTGACGTGGGGCTCGAACCCACAAACCTTGAGATCATGACCTGAGCCCAAATCAAGAGTCAGATAGATGCTCAACTGACAGAGCCATCCAGGTGCCTTCAATTTGTTGTTTTAATTGAAACATATGTCAATTAGGCACAAATATTAGACTGATGGCCAATGCTATTGCTATGGGTCATAAAATAAATGACAGTGTCAACACTTAGGAGAGCTGAAAAAGGAGACTTTTCTGCCAGATAAAACCAGTTTGATTGAGAGAGTTAGATGTTGGCATGAACCTTCTGGATCATTTCTCTGTAATGGTTTACCCAGAACTAGAACATTCTCTGTTCCTGCTTTGAAGTACTTGCCACATTTCTTCTCTGAGGGGATACTGGAGATTTCTGAATTTCCAAAGAATGGAATTAGGGAATTCAACCCTCACCTTTGGATCCAATATCTGCTAATCACATTTTTTGAGACTTGGCCACTAATATTTTAGAATCTTATGCTGCCATGAAGGTGACTATGGAAAGCAAAACCAAAGAAACCTCCAAAGGCAGGAGTGAAAGAAGAGAGTCGTAGTAAGTGATATTAGGTGGAGGAGGAAGCTGAGTCATGGGAACGTCAATGGAAAGTAGAGAGTCGACACCATATTCCCTTAATGCCCCTGGCCAGGAAAAACTATGATGGTTCCATAAACTTACATAACTGTGAGCCTTGGGGCCCCATATATTTGGGTTCGAATCCCAATTTCACTACTCATTTATCAGATGTTGGGTATGTTAAACTTATTTGTACCACCTTCACATTTTTTTTTCCAAATATAAAGCTATTCTAAAATAAAACATTTATTTTAAAATGTGGTACCCTTTGTTCAAAAATCAGGACAAGGTTGGAAGGATGGTTGGATAAGAAGCTGTCTGAGGGAGGCAGGAACACAAAGAGATGGTAGAAAATGGGCTGAGCCTGAGCCAAAATTCCATTCCCTTGGTGCATTCTCTATTCTCTCAATGGACTCTATTTACAAAAATTCAAAGGTAAAATTATTAGTTATTTCCCATGGCGCCTCCAGAGTATAAATCCCAAGCAAAGATCCCCTTTGAGCATGGGTCCTGTGAGAATGTACCGGTCACACGCCCATGATGCTGGCCCTGCTCCAGGTACGTCCTTGGCCTCCCCAGCCCTTTCATTAGCTCCCCAAAGAAAACATAGGACAAATCATTGTCTATAACTTAGAGCAGGAATTCTTAATCTTTTTTGTTCCACAGACTCCTTTGGGAGCCTGGTGAATCCTATTGACCTGTTCTCAGAATGATTCTTAGTACATTTAGTTCGTTTTGTGCAGTATCTTTAAAATATGCCCCTCTGTAACCCATGATCCCGGTTTTTGCTACAGATTCTTGTACAACGTAACCATCCAACTAACAGGTATTCTGTTCTTCTAGTTCTTTTGAACCAAATAGTTCGGCCACATTGTTAACATATTGGTAATGCAAACCTCTACAATGCATTCCAGTATATCCTATGTATAACCACGTGCAGATCAATATTTGGATAGAGTTTAGTCAAAGACCATTCCAGAGTATAATGTTCTTATTTGAGCTAATCAACAAGAGACCTTACACTGCAAGTCCTTTCAAATGAACATGACTCTGAAACTTTGGAATTTGAATTGTCTCGGAGAATGCAAGAGAGAACTGAATTCATAATTGGCTGGGTTCCCTCGGTTTGGCTGAAACTATATGACTTAAAAATGAAGAGAAAAGAGGAGAGGATATAGAAGAGAATAAAAATAAAACGGGGTAGAATACCGTACTTCATCTTCTGAAATTTCTATCACAATATTTTAAAGATAAAAATAAATTTGAAGGAACTGCTACATTTCAAAAAGAAGTTAGCAAAATACATATGTATGTATTTTGCCACCCAAATTAATGTAATTCTATCCATGGATAGCTGAGAGTTTAGAACCCTCCATCGGTGAGTGTGCAAGAAATAGTCCAATGATGGTCAGGCATGGACAGTCCCACCCCAGCCCCCTCTTGCTCCGTGTGTGTAATGGAACACTTGACCTATACACCTGGTTATAGTAGAATGGGCTGTTAGGTCATTAACAGCTGGGCCTGTAATTACAGCTGGTGATCAAAGTTATCAAAATTGCCTTCTGAAAAGGTAATAACAAAGAACTGGGGTAAAATTCTGTGAGTGAAGTGAGTGAGCACCAAGGACACTCTTGAGGTATCTGGTGAAGTGTGATCGTTTGACTGCTAAGGCACAAGCCCAGCTCATTTACGTGTGGATTCCTGAGCCCATTTTGCTGGCCTTCAGTGGGGACTGGAAAATGCATCTAGGATGGAAGATAAAAACTCATTTTCAAATCTTTTCATTCCTTGGAGGAACACCATCATTTCTCATCATATCGATTCTTTCATCTGCGGATCATGAAGTGTGGCTTCAAATGTTTTCCAGATGTCTAATGGAATGTGTGTTGGAGGAAAATAACTTTATTTTGTTTGGTGCACAGATTCAGCCCTGTTACTTATATTACAGAAGAAAACAAACAAATGGGATTACAGCATCTTTTCTACTGTACGACACTTTATATAAAAACTAAAACTAGAAGATATATAGTAATAGGCTGGGTGCAAGTGAAAAGAGTATCAGGACAAAAGAACTTCTTTTATTTATAATTCTCTCTTTGGTTACTGTTAGTCCTAAGCATGAACCACTGACACCCTTTTTGAAGTTCTTTAGCTAATTAGCTCTTTGATTCAATAACAGAATTATCCTTTTGTCCCCATCCCAGTCCCACCCAAACATGTTAGTATTACTTAGTGACTTGTCACTTAGCTATGGTCCCTAATATACCTTGTTTCTTATAATATTAAAGATCTATATCCTACTTACCTCTAAGAAGGCTCAAGGAAAGCTAGTACCTTTATTACTGTCTAGTACCTTTATTCCTGTAACAAGGACATAGTAATTTCTCCCCCTGCCTATGACATAGAATCCTGTCTGTCTCCATAAATACAAATTATCTCACTTCCTGCTTATGCAGCTGATGAGGGGGTGATGAAATCCAGAGGAAAACCATTTCCCAGTTCTTCAAACTGACAGCACTAATTCCCTGCCTCTTTGAGACTTGGCAGTCAAAGTGTAAGGTGATGCCTTAAAGAGAGAAATCCCAACCTTACATAAAGATGACTTTCCATACTGCCATGACATGACATGATGTTCCCTCAACTGTAAAACACTTTGAGTCATCTGGCTCCTTATTTACTCAGTAATTCCATTATTTCATGTGATGGGTTGTCTGAAAGATAATTTACAGAGTTGTTGGAAACCCCTTGACTTGAAGTCCTGAAGCCACCCTATTTTTTATGCCTCAGGTGCTAAAGAAAATGAAAATAATATGTGTGAAAATGGTTCCGGCCATTTTCTCCCTGATTTCCCCTCAAATGTTCTAACCCGAGTGTTGTGAACTCGTTTAGGGCTCATCGGGGCCATAGTTCAGTGGTTACATTACAAGGGATCTTTCAAAGTGGAGTTCCCACTTTAAAGTCCGGGAGCACTAGGGGGGGCGAGGCAAGTAGGGAGAACATGAGGAGAAATGTTCTAGCCCCAAACCTGGCTTTCACTAATCGTGGTGGGGGTGTTACTAGTGATTATCACCAACTGGGTTATCTGGTGGTACCATAAGAGCACAGCAGAGATAACTCAAATAATGCTTACATAAATCTCTCTCTCTAGTTCCTACAGCATCTCTGAGGATGATTTCACAAGACAATAAATTTAAATATCAGGAATAAATCCTACTGCTCTTCTTCCGGAAAATCTTAAGTACTTGAAAAAAGTGGTCGTTAGTTAAACGATTCCTCTTATTATTGGTGACTGTTCAGGAAAAAGAAATTCTGAGAAGTGGATTCCAATGAATAGGATGCGAAGATCCACAGCTATTTTTCACTGTCGTGACAATAACGACCACGACAATGATATCGAAACAACGGCAATATTGCTGACAGTTGCTACCACTGAGCACCCATTTCACATCAGGTTTTGAGCTGGATGCAATATTATTTCCTTTTTATCTCGTCACGTAAACAATGGAGGAACTGTTCTAACAATTTGAGTGCGTTGCAAGTGAAACACAGCCAGTTAACGGTCACTTTTACCACATGGATCTGGTCCACTAGGCTCTTTCCTCTGTCCTCCTTCCTATATGACACCCTTGTTTGTAGGTTGTCGGGGCGCCAGTAGAGAAAACATTTGAACTAATGTTCAGTCTCCTTCGAGATTCCATTAATAACAGTCATAGTAACAATGGGGTATGCCACAGACATGCATATGTGTATACACACACACACACACACACAATGCCAATCTCAAGAAATTTCCAGGAGTAGTAAGGGCTTAGAGAAAATGGGGAATCATTTCTCTCTCTAGAAAATCTTTGGCGACCTAGCCCCTCAAAATTAATTAAAGCAAATAAAAATAAAGAAAAAAACCCAGCATACTCCATTTAAAGACAGGGAAAAAAAAACAACTATGAGAATCTCAATGAGAGAAGCACATAGAAAGCTTAATAATAGGTTTTCAGATACTTGGGAAAGACCAGCTATTTCCCATTTCCTCTGCAGGCAGAGAAAAAGGAACGTGGCTTAAAATATAGCATGAAGGAAATTTAAAAACTAGTAATTAGCTATGGGCTTAAGACCTAGGGTGGGATATTGATGATACTCATGAAGTTACCAATTCTCTTAGTTAAAAAAACAAAAAAAAACAAAAAGGGAAGCCTCATTATTTTCTGGAAAAGATTCCTTAATACTTGAGAAATAGTGCACCCCAGTATTTAAGAGTAAGGATTCTATGTAGTTCACCAGCCAGCCTGGTTTATCTCTTGCATTTACCACATTGGCGAGCTGTGTGAATTTCAGAAAGTTAGCTAAACTTCTTAAACCTCATTGTTTTCACATTTCTATAGAGGGGAATTTTGATCCATAATGAAAATGTAGATCATGCTAATAAAAGTGTGGATCATGTTTTTAGCATAGGGTTGGCGAGCACCTAGTTAATATATCTTAGTTATTGTCACATTTGCGTTTAGACGTGGTTGGGCTTGACAGCAGGACTATGGGATCCATGGCATTTCCATTTCCCTTCAGGCAAAAGGACATGTGGCGGACATTTGTCTTATTTTTATTTTTATTTATTTATTTTTGGCTACCCAGGATTTAAATTCCTTTTATATTTGGCAGAATCACAGATTGTTCCAAGCCACAGAGAGGCAGATTATCCTTCTCCCAACTTCTTGGTGTTAGAGTGGACGTGTGTGACATTGGCTGGCTGATGAAACGCTCCAGGCTGGGTTTTGAATATGGAGTAGTGGTGAATGACAATAGCGGTGACTAGAGATTACTTCCTGTGGCTGTGATAGGAATGAAGCTATAGGGAATTCTCAGTGTGTGTCTGAGGGGTGTGGAATATGATGGGACAGTAGCCAGTCTCCAGTGGTAATGACACCTACAGTAGAATCCTAAATAAATCCTATTTCTGTGGTAGAGTCTTGGCCATTTCTATCTTCCTTTGGCTCTTGGCTCATTAGTCATTTGAATGAATCTGTGATGTATCTATGGGCTATCTGCACAATAATTTTGCATGACAGCTCTTCACTGGGGGAAAGCTCAGTGGCATTCGAATGTGAATATTTGTTTCTATTTGTTTCAAACGCCTATGAATGCAGTTTGATAGGGGATTGGCCACTCTATGCTGAATTTAGCTGGGCTTGGCTCCGAGCTATGATCAAATCCAGGTGTGCTCCCCATTTTCCTCATTTTCAATGGACCCAGCAACTATGAGCGTATCTTTCTGATGGTAAAAGGCAAGAAGGCACAACTGAGCAAGCACACTGCAAATGTCTTCTAACATCTTATCAAGTATCTTCTAACATCTTATTGGCCAAAGCAAGCCCAGGAGCAGTGGAGAGCAAAAATTTCTACTTTCTCTCATGGAAGACACTGCAAAGTCACAGGAAGTGACACTGTAAAGGCCAAGGCTGTGCATGCAGAGAAGGGTGAAGAGCTCAGGCCATTAAAGAACACGTGGGTTCCTCAACACCCTTCCAACAAAAGGCTTTTCTGCTTAAATCAGTACTTATTTCCATTTTTTTTATAACAAAGAACTTTGATACATCATGCAGAGATTATTAAGGGAGTGAACTGTGTTTCTCCATTGAGTTTGAGAGAATGTCAGACTGTTGTCCAGCCTGCATAGAGCTGAAGGCAATAGAAATCTAGTGTCTTCCAGGATATTGAAGGATAGGGATCTGGCAGCCTGTGACATTTAGCTCCAACGTGATTTGTTAGATAGTTGTCTGTTGGGACCTGTAATGAGGTAGCCATTGAAGACCACTTCATGACCACGACTATAGAATAGAACAGAATAAAGGACATATGTCATTCCAAGAACACAGGGCAGGGTGTTCACAGCTAATAGTATCTGAATAATTTAAAACCGAGTGATAAACTCAAATAATTCTATTCTTGGGGCGCGAACCGAAAACCAGGAACTTTGTATGACGGTTAAAGGAAGCTGTTTGAAACATTTTATACCTTCAGTGCTGAGGTGGTGAGCTGAAAAGCAAATATGGAAGAATTCTGTGCTTTGTCAAATTACAACGTTGGTTAAATATGCAATGTTTCCAAATATCTTAAGGCACTGACTGAGACAAAATAGGCTTCTGAGAATTGCAGTGGTTACTCATATGGCAGTGTTTGGATAAGAAGCAAAGCTCCCCGGGCTTCTCAAGTCTGCTGGGCCTGCCTTGATATCAGAAACAAGCTATTTTCTTTTTCTTTTTCATCTAAAGAGACTATTCTAGCTTGGCTTCAAGACTCCATGTCTCCCTTGCCTATTTTGCAAAGGACCTCAATTTTCTCCACGTCCTTTCCTCTCACCTCTCATTTTGTCCAGACCTAAGGATAAGGTCAGATTGCTGCATGCCTCACGGGTCTGAAGAAGTCTCAGACACAGCTCTTTGTTAATTCGTATCAGAAAAAAAAATCTGAGCAGTATGTGTGGGAATGGATTCCAAGGATGCTAGAACAAATAGGGAAGAATATAAAAATAGATCAGACTAATTTATTTTAAAATCTGGAAGGCACAAGAGATTCTGGATTCAATATGCCAGAGCAGTGGAAGTCATTTTATGTGTAATTTGAGATACCATAAATTCTTCTGTGTAACAAAGAAGGAGACGTGCTGTGGTGGAATTATTTTGTGTAATCCATTCACCTTCTATCTACAGTCCATAGACAAGCAGAGAAGGCCCCTTCCTGAGGCCTTAAAAAGTCATTTGTGAGGGAAGCACTTACATTTCTGGAAATATTCTCGCGGTACTCTGGAAGCTGACAATGCTGTTGGAAGACAATGCCGTTGAAATGGGCTTTCTGATTTCAATGCTGTGAGAGCAATTAGACTGTAAGACAGCAACATATAGCATCAGATGAGTAGAAGCCCAGTGGAAAGGCACTCACACCTTAGAAACATGGTGGTGAACTAAATGTCTTGATCCAGAGTGAGTTGGATCATGACCTTCTGATTATGGAGTACCAGACGCTAATATTCAGGATAGCACATAAAACAGCTGTTCGATTAGTATAACTTAAACAAAATACAAAAAAAAAATCTGAGATCTTCTCAAGCGTCACAGCTCCTTATGAAATTCCCAGAGATGAGTCGTTCGCAGATCCAAAGCCTCAGTGAAGTGGATGCCTAGGGACCCGTAAAGAAGAATTTCACAATAGCATCATGTGCCTGTAAAATGAATCTTCACTCAGTATTCCTTAAAGGGACTTGCAGCCATTTCACAGGATAATATTCAGAGGTTTGGGAGTCATTTATTAGTCTCAGAGAGAACCAGAGAGAAACTTTAGCATATTTGGCGTTTAGGGGACAAGGAATAAATGGAAATTTGACCTGAAGCTGCCTCACAGTAAGTCTACCTCTGAGCTCATCCTAAAACGATTTCCCTATTTGCTAAATGTAGACATACAAATATTTAGCAACAATGAGAATTCTCACACTAATTTGCAGACCCACAGAGTAAGTACTCTATTTGTAACAAAGGCTCTCATTTCTTACCAATATAGAAAATTTAAAAAAATCCTGAGTGGTAAAAGCAATGTAGGGCACATGGATCCCTCATTCTTAATTTCTGAAACAAATAAGCAAAACAAACAAAACACAAAAACCCTACACAGAGCCCATATCCACAGCATAACTAGAAAACAGAGAACATCTAAACTTAAAATTACTTGTCAGTAGAAAAACACACACCAAATCCTAGCAAGATGTCTCCCACTTTTCCTGCCACGCAATTTAGACATTTCTGGAAAATGGCATTGAAAGACTATAGAGGAATTTGTGGCAAGCCTAAAAATGTGAAAAACAATGCCAAGAAGAAAATCCACGACGATGCAAAAGAACAGAGAGCACTGTCTACAGGGAAAATGTTAAAGTGCCTTCAGAACCTCTGGAGTCTGTGTTGAGAAAGCCATGTTTCAAGGGAAAAAGAGGGTTAGAGGGAATGTAGGGGTGCCTTTTGGAAACTGAGCAGAAAAAGGAAAAATAAGCAAGAGGAAAAACTTCAGTCTCTTTCAAGATTAAAAAATACAAAATAAAAAGAGACACAAAACCTCTCTCATATCTTTTCTCTCACCTATGCCCCTTCTCCAAATCAGTAATCATTGTTACAATAACTAAAGATATGCTTTTGAACCTGGAATCTCATAAACCACCCAAACGCTAGCCTTATCTGTAGAATTCAGAGAGGCATAAACAGTCTACCTACCTACCCACCTATCTACCTACCTATAAGATATTAAAAAATAAATACAAAATCAACCCCCAAACAACTGAAGTAATGAACATTCTTCCAAAGAAACAAGAGTTTATTGAACTGAAAAAGAAAATTTAATCAAGACAAAATACATCAAGAATGATGATTAAATTAAAATTCGCCTAAGAAAGAATACATAAAATGGAAAACAAATAAGAGGCATTTAAGAAAAATAGAAAAACAGGGGCACCTGGCTCAGTCGGTTAAGAGTCCAACATCGGCTCAGGTCATATCTCACAGTTTGTGGGTTTGAGCCCTACATCGGGCTCTGTGCCGACAGCTCAGAGTCTGGAGCCTGCTTTGGATTTTGTGTCTCCCTCTCTTTCTACCTCTCCCCCACTCGTGTTCTCTCTCTCTCTCTCAAAAATAAATAAACATTAAAAAAATAAAAAGAAAAAAGAAAAATAGAAAAATAGAGAATAATAAAATTTAGATAAGGAAAACAGTAAAAAGGGTCAGAAAGAAAATGGTTGAAATAGACATGCAAAGAATAAATAACATATGTATAATTGGAGTTCTGAAGAAGTGTTTAAAATGACAACAATGGAATAGAAATCATATTTTAAAGTATAATTTGTTATTTCCACTTTCAGTAATGACTAAGGAACTCCAACAAGACAAACTTGTTTGTAGACAACTCTACATCTTAAAAAATACAAAAGTTAGCTATTGGAGGGAGAGTAGAAGCAGACAGATTCTACGGAGTCCGTGCTTGGAAGCAAGAGTTACAGAGCATGAGTTCTGTATGTTTGTTTGTTAGCCCAGGGAAGGTGCAGTTTTTAGGAGCACTGGTGGAAAAACTGAAGTCTTTTTGGCCAGAGAAACCAGAGGACTTAGACTGACACAAACAATCACTGGCAAGGCAACAATATTTCCCAATGAGAAAGAGCCAGAGAAAAAGTGTTTAACTTATGTCTGTCCCATATCTGGATAATTTATGAACCCTGAATGGTTGGAGCAGTCTCAAGACAACTTAGCCAAAAACAAAAGCTATTATCTGAGATTGGAGCTAATTCCCAGGAATGCATTTGCAGTTCAAGTCCAACCAAGTTAAATACCTGCTAAAAACAGACAAGCAAAAACAACAAAACCTAAAATCCAAGGCTCATCAACAACAACGAAAATAACTGAATCCAGAATCTTCTCAACATAACAATAATGTTTAGAATTCAAGCCAAAATTTTCTGACATATGAAGAAGTAGGGGAAGAGAACCCATTCTCAAGAAAAAAACAAAAATCAATGGACACCAAACCTGAGATGATGAAAATTTTATAATTAGCAGACAAGAATTTTAAAGAAGCTAATATAAGTATCTTCAATGATGGGGGGAAAACACACACACTTGCAATGGATTAAAAGAGATACACAAGCTGAAAAGGAAGGGATGGGAAAAGATATTCTATACAAATGGAAACAAACAAACAAATAAAAAAGTGGGGATAGCTATAATTATATCAGACAAAATAGACTCCAAGTCAATGACTAAAATAAGAGACCAAGAATGTCATAACATGATAAAGAGGTCAATATAACAAGAGGATAAAACATTTGTAAATATTTATGCACCCAACATAAGAGCACCTAAATATATAAAGCAAATATTAACAGACCTGAAGAGAGAAATAGCATTACAATAATAGTAGAAGACTTCAATATACACTTTCAACACTTTCATCTAGATCATCTAGATGGAAAATAAATAAAGAAACATTGAGCTTAATCTACACATTAGAAGAGATGGACTAATAGACATTTACAGAACATTCTATCCAACAGCAACAGAATGTGCATTCTCCTCGAGAGCACATGGAACACTATCCAGGATAGATCGTATGTTAGGCTTTAATTAAGACTCAATAAATTTAAGATTTAAATCATAGCAAGCATCTTTCTGACCACAATGATATGAAACTAGGAATCAATTATAAGAACTAGAAAATTCTCAAATAAATGGAGATTAAACAACATGTTACCGAATAACCAATGGGTCAAAGAAGAAACCAAAAAAGAAAGAAAATATCTTTATTCAAATACAAATGGAAATACAATATACCATTACTAAGTAGCAAAAGAAAAGGAAGTTCATTAGGGATAGATGCCTACATTAAGACAAAAGAAAGAGCACAAATAAACAACCTAACTTTACACCTCAAAGAACTAGAAAAAGAACAAAAGAAACCCAAAGTTAGTAGAAAGAAGAAAATAACAAAGATCAGAGCAGAAACAAGTGAACTAGAGAACAGAAAGACAATAGAAAAGATCAATGAAACTAAGAGCTGTTTTCTGAAAACATAAATAAATAAAATAGACAAGCTTTTGGCTAGACTTACCAAGAATAAAAGAGAAGATCCAAATAAATAAAATTAGAAACAGAAGAGGAGACATGACAACTGATACCACACATTAAAAAAGAGAAGTGATTTTTGAAAACTTCAGCAAAATGGTAGATTTTGAGTAACTGATTGTTGAAGTTAGTGCAGAGAACAAAGGAAGAACAATACTGTTATATACTCGGTGCTGTATGTTCCATGTTGTACGTTCTAACAAAACTGAAATAGGGCAGCTAAAAGATGGGAGGACAAAGGTAAAAGAAAGAGGAAATTTGAATGAAATCATCAATTTCTTTTATAAGCAATAGGTGGGAATTTAGGATACCATTAGAACTGACAAAGTAGCAAAGCTTAAAAAGGAAAGTATAGAGTGAGGACATTAAGATGGTCTGAATATAAAAGTCACTGCTTTCACAAAATACAGAGATTCTTAAATATGCAAAAATTAAATAGACAAATGATAGAGAAGGGAAAGTTCTTCTTACAGTAGAAACCAACCAAACCAGTGGTCACCACTTAAACTGTACGTTAAGCAAGACAGACTTAATAGATGTTTGTAAAACATTCCAGCCCAAAACAGCAGAATACACATTTTCCCCAAATGCACATAGAACATTCTCCAGGATAGATCATATATGATGACCACATGGTCAAAATTAACATACCCAGTAACTGGATTAATCAACAGCATGTGCTCCTGAGATTATGCACTAAGCAGCCTCATTTCTATTGCACTCTCCAACAAGGCATAACTTGAATCTCACCGTAAGGAACCACCAAGCAAACAGAAATTAAGAGACAGTTGATGAAATAACTAATCTGTTCTACTGATTTTTGCCGTCGTTGTTTTTACTGTCAAGGGTATTACTGTACAACTGGATATTTAAGAGAACTCTATGTTTTAAGAACATGTACACTATAGTATTTGGAGGTAAAGGAGTCTCATGTGAGTCATATGCTATTAAATGATTAAGAAAAACAATGAGAGGTAACAAGAAAAAGGAGAAAGAAGAAGGGACAGGGATAATGGAGAAGGAAAGGAGAGAGAAGAAAGGACCAAGTGACTCCGGGCGAAAGGCATCAGAGGATTTTTATGCTATGCTTGCAGTTTTTATGTAAGTTTAAAATTATAGAAAAAATAAAAGAAAAAAATATGTTCAATGAAAAAAATAGTCTTATGGGACAGACGCTTAGGAAAGCCTCCTGGTGTAAGACTTGAAAGCTTCGTGGGTGGTTAATACAGTGATGTGTCCATTTAACTTTCCAGCTTGACCAGTGGGGAAGGAGGACTGGGCTTGCAGAGCTCATTAGTGATTGTTAAGCTTAATCAGGGGAGACACCAATTAAAGCTGCTGCTGCATATGTCTCCTTATTAGAACAAATCACTAGAGCCCTTGGGACCTGGCAGACAGCTATTGATTTCATTTCTTTTTTTCTGTCCTGATAAAGAGCAGTTTCCAGAGATAACACTATGAATGAGTACCTTTTCTTGGGGTTGTGTAACCATCCAGCTTTGTCCCAAGTAAACATCCTGACCAGCAGAAATGTGCTTTATGGCAAAGGGAATATGGAATGAAATATGGAATGGAATATGGTACCGGAGGAAGGAAGTGTTTATAGCCAACTGTGGCCTTATGGTAATTGCAGGTATGAGAACTGAAGCATCAATCTGTATTTCCTTCCTTACTGTGTCAAGTTTATATTTGTACATTTAAGTAATTTCCCTTTTATTTTGACTCCTTCTTTCTTCCATTTAATACTGAATTTACCTTGGACAATGCTACTATTTTGTTCATAGCACATGATATCATCATGGAGTTGCCTCTCCAGTGGAAGGGGAATGGACGCCCCCTTCGAAAAAGAAGGCACTGCTGTTCTTTAAGCAGGACGCAAGGGATCATGAAGCTTCATTATCATCTCCTTGGGAGGAAAGTGAGTATATTTTCAGCTGCATGAGTGATAGCTTGATTTTAGTGGGAAATCCTCTTCCTTTTTTTTTAAAGCCTAAGAATGAGGAAAAGGTTGTTTTGGACTCTTCCATGTTCAAGGATAGATTGTAGAGGACATGTGCCATTTGTGTCTGCCCAGCTTCTAAACTTCGAACCCTAGAAGAATGATTTAGAAACTGAGGATAAGAGAGAGAGGGTTTGTGGTTGGCTGTTGCAGACTTAAGCATTCATGGAGGGAAATAACATCAACAGCCTGTGGTTGTCGTCCTTTATTCCCTGGTCACTGACTATTTTCAAAGCCTGGTTTTGAGCATTACTAATCATTTTGTGAGCGACCCAATAGAATTCCAAAAAATCCAGCAGCTGATTCAATTAGTGTATTGAATACAATCCAAACTAAGCTATTAGAGCAAAGAATCTCACAAATATAGTATTATTTTTTTTGTCAGGTAAGAGGTGAGATGAATGGAATTCAGCACTGTCAGGCAACTTTTCTCCCCAGCTTCTTGCAGGGAATCAGATTCCTTCTATCACGATGCTTACATCTCTAGGGTGTTGTTCTGGTGTTTTTTCCTGAAGCTGGATCACTGGCACCATGCCTACATTCCACCCCGTGGAAGGGGAAAGAGAGAAGAGGACAAGCAATTTCCTCTTAGAGGAAGGATGTAGAAGTTGCAGAGATCATTTCTTCTTGCATTTGATTTTTGTGAGCTTAGTCACATGACCACTCTTAGCTCCACGGGAGGATACAAGAGAATAGAGTCATTAGCTGGGCTGCTTTGTGCCTTAATATAATATAGGAAAGTGAAAGCATCTATTGTTACAGTAGTATTGTTAAAGTAGAAATAGATCCTGGGGAATCTAATGCTGCACCACATTTGGATGGAATCAATTGCTGTTGCTTATAACTGAAAACTCCTGAGTAGTACAGCCACCTTTTAGCTGTTAACTTTCCGTTAACTCTCTATGCAAATATTTGAAACTATGAATCTGTTTTTGTAGGGTGTTATGATCAATATTTAAACATTCTCTAGCTCCTCCTTTAACCTTGTTGAGTCTGTCCCCAGTGCATTCAAAAGATGGATCTTGAGAAACTTAACAGAAGACCATGGGGGAGGGGAAGGGGGAAAAAAAAAGTTACAGAGAGGGTGGGAGGCAAACCATGAGACTCTTGGATACTGAGAACAAACTGAGGGTTGATGGGGGCGGGGGAAAGGGGAAAGTGGGTGATGGGTATGGAGGAGAGCACTTGTTGGCATGAGCACTGGGTGTTGTATGGAAACCAATTTGACAATAAATTATATTAAAAAATAAGTAAAAGATGATTCCTTTTACACAAGTTTGACTTTATTACAGTACAGCAAGGTAAGAGAGAATTTCTAGTTCATGGTGGGTTACTAAATACTAGAATAAATTATGAAAAGAGAGACCACACCTGCCCGCATGAGGGGTTATTTAAAACAAGATACATTCTTGTTCTTTTCTGTTTGCAACAGTTTGCTTAGGCACCCAGGTACATATGAATAACATTCCTATTTCTAAAAGGATTTGAAGTGGCTGAAATCTAAAAGTCACAAATAAAATTACAGGGACCCTGGGTGGCTCAGTTGGTTAAATGCCCAACTTCGGCTCAGGTCATGATCTCTCAGTTCGTGAGTTCAAGCCCCTCATTGGGCTCTGTGCTGACAGTTAAGAACCTAGAACCTGCTTCAGATTCTGTGTCTCCCTCTCTTTCTGCCACTCCCCTGCTCACTCTCTGTCTGTCTGTCTCTCTCTCTCAAAAAAAAAAAAACCACAAACATTAAAAATAAATTAAAAAAATAAAAAAACACAAGTAAAATTAAAGCAAAAACTAGAAACACAACAAAAAGTTTAAAAGAGATAAAATGAATGAGAGTAGAAACAGGATAGGGCAGGAAATCATTAATTAGAACAAAGAAAATTACTGCAAATGAGCAGAGAGATTCACACTCAGCTTTCTAACAGCTAATCAATGAGATATGCTCCAATGCCCAAATGGTTAAATGTGTGTGTGTAGTGTGTGTGTGTGTGTGTGTGTGTGTGCACTTTCTGAAAGTTTTAGACTACAAAAGTCACTTACAAATGTGCTCATATTATTAAAAATGAAGGAACTTGAAAGTACTCCAGCAATGAAAAGATTAAAAGGCACTGATGAAACTTACCTACAGTGTTTATTTGAAAAGCTTTCCATTTTGATTTGACGCTTTTACTTAGAACTCTAACCTGGCCTGTGGTCCATCAAATCACCTCCTTTCTTCACTGCTATAGCTGCTCATTCTCGAGCAGAAAAATTAAAGACTTTCTAGGGACAGTGGAGAATTAGAAGTTGCCTGGTGGAGGGTTGGTGAGGGTCTGTTTGTGCACACATACGGCCTTGCTCTGATGCATGGGTTGACAACAGAAAGAATATCAAGGTCATGAGATTTTGAGAAGAATTATGAGGTGGGGAGGAGAAAAATCACTATATTTTCATCCCTGAGATCCTTTGTGATGGTTAAGCCATTTTTACATTTAGTTCCAAAGATGAGCTGCTTCTGGTCCTGTTCCACCTGTGACGCAGGAGTAGAGTTTGTAAGGTGATGCCTCCAACCACAGCTCTGGACCAAGTCTCTTGTTTCATTGACTCCATTGTAATATGGAGTGAGGTGTAAGCCTCAGCTTTCCTTCCTCTCTACTCTGTAATTGGTGTCACTCACAGGTGAAAAGTTTTGGCAGGAAGGGGAAAGCAAGTCTGGGCTTTGATAGCACACATAATGCCCACGAGGAAATTCTTTCCAAGAAGTTTCCCATTGGAGCAAGATCTCTTCATTTTCTTTTTATTGTGATGGTGCCATTCTGTGAGCAAACTTGTTTCAGAAGAAAGTCTGCCTAATATGGCACAGAATTGGGCTGAATATGTTTAGCTTTCTTTGGATGACTAGTAAAATGCAAATACCCTTGGAGAGTAGCTACATTGCCCATTACTAAAGGTTTTCAGTCAGGCCTTTGAAATTTTGGCAAGAGTAGCCAATAAATTGTTACTTCTAGGAAAATATATTGGCATATATTTTTTAAGTTTATTTATTTAGTTTTGAGAGAGAAAGAGTGTGTGAGCAGGGGTGGGGCAAAGAGAGAGAGGGAGAGAGAGAATCCCAAGTAGGCTCTGTGCTGTCAGCAAAGAGCCCAATGTGGGGCTCAAACTCATGAATCCTGAGATCATGACCTGAATCAGACCCAACTGAGCCACCCAAGTGCCCTGCATTGAATTTAAAAGGCAGGGGTATACAGATTTTCCCTGCTGAAAGCAGAAAATTCCTATGAAACCTTTTGAAAGCCAAAAGGGCATAAAGCAAAAAAGCAATGATGATTTTGTGAAAGTGAAAGTCCTCCCCTGATCTTTAGTAATATGAAGACCGTAGAATTTGATTCTCTAGAACTTTTTATCTGAAAACTCAGATGTTCTCATCATTTACCTTAATTGAATTTTTAAATTTGTTTAAGGACAGGGTTTCATAACCACATTCACGGGTGGAAATTTTAGAGAAAGGGGAGTTAAAAGATTTCATGTAATCTCTAATGAACCTTTATTTGACATTTTATCATCTGTTGCTTAATCAGGTTGTCTAAATTATAAAGCTATTTTTTTAAGGCAAGGATTCTCTTCCCACATCCTCCCTGAAAGTGTTGTACA
Organism: Panthera uncia; assembly: GCF_023721935.1. Taxonomy (NCBI): domain Eukaryota; kingdom Metazoa; phylum Chordata; class Mammalia; order Carnivora; family Felidae; genus Panthera; species Panthera uncia. The sequence goes on from NW_026057584.1 coordinate 10,353,092, forward strand.
TATGGTGGCCATATATTTCCAAATCAAAATTAAGTACGTGGTTAGACTCTGGTAGAGTATTTGAAATCTGAAATATTTGAGTCTGAAATCTGAATCAAGAACATTGCAAGATCATTTTTTAAAATGAATTCATGCCATGTGAGTAAATGATACTATGTTGATTTCTAATGCTGAAATAGATCAATCCTATGAGCAAGGACATTTGTTTTTGGTTTGAATAACTCTGCAAAAAAGTTCATACTTTAATCATTGCACAATGATTTCTCCCACCCTTCTTGCCTTCCATATTCTAGGCTTCCCTCTTCTTGCCATACCCCACCCTCTTTCCTCTTCACTCTCTTATATTTACTCCCCTCGCTCTTTCTTCCTGTTCTCTCTTGACCACTTGATCCCTTCTTTCTCTCCCTTCTCCACCTCTCTTTGTGGTTAATGGAAAGAAAATTGGAATGAAACTCACTCAAGCAAGTTGGGGAACAGAGTAGTTCATATCCAGATAGATTCCTGTAACCCTCACTCCCTAACTGTGTGAAAAAAAGATTTTATTTCAGCTTCATGAATCAGTGTGCTAGAGAGGTAGATTCTTCTTTCAATAGGAAATAACTTGCACATGTAAGGTTGCTTTGGAAAAATAAATTGCATGTGAGATGACTCTTTTGAGTGACTAGAATATATGGTGTCAAGAGGCCAAATCGATCATGTTTATGAGCATATCTTTCACACCTTTTGCAAATGGAGGAACTCAGATTAGACAACCACACCCTACAACTACATTAACAAGTGACCGGAGGTAAGTTATTAATAGTCAATAGTGGATGCTGGTCTTATAAACTCTTATGAGAATGACCTCTGTATTTCCTTAAAATGACTTGCTATCTCCAGGAAAATGAATAGAAAGATTATCAAAAGCTATCTTTTTCCATGAGATCTGGTCATCGATTATGAAGGCTTTTGAGTTAGGTTTGAAAGAACTCATGTAAATCTTTAAGCATCCCCAAATAGCAGTGATTTATCCTACCATGAGGCTGCCTTCCAGGAACAACAGCATTACCCTTTCTCTTCAACCATGTCTCAGTTAAGCATAAAATGATGTTCTTAAAAATAGTCCTCTAAGTGAAAACAGTAAAGCTTCTACCTGGAAATTCTAGCGATAGTATTCAGCTGTGATTTCTATCTTTTCCCAAGGCTTCTTTTGACTTTTAACAATCTGAATTCTCTACTTGGCTTTGTTCTTTCTGGAGAAACCTATTTGGAAATGCTATAATTCAAATCCAAGCCAAGATTATTCATTCTGTGGGGTTTTTTGTTGTTGCTCAGGCAGTATCCCAGTTTCATGACTTTGTGCACACACCTGTTGAATCATTGGCATAAACTTCCAGCCGTGTTGGGGTTCGGGAATGGAGGGTCCAGCAGTGGGTCCAGCAACAGAGCTGGCTGGATTGGCAGTGACTGAAAGCCACCGTGGGGTTGGTAAGCACAGTTATGGAATTGTCATCTAGACTCTGCTTTGAAGAACTTTAGAAAACTATGTATATGGAGGATGAAGTGCTTATATACTTATAAAAATGCTTTATCTTATAAAAGTTAATATTACTTGGTGAATAATGGTTTGATATTTGGGAAGAGATTTAGAAGGGAGGTAATGCTACTGACAAATTAAAAGTCCTGTTGACTCTGCAGAAAAAAACTAATAGGATGTCTTTGTTTTGTACATGGTCCAAAATTTACATTCTTTCATCCAAAATATTTAGGCAGATGACATTTTAAAAATAAGTTTTATTTTTTAGGAGAGTGTTGGGTTTGTAGAAAAATTGAGAATGTGCCGTATACCCTACACCCAGTTTCCCCTATTATTAACATCTTAAATTAGTATGGTACATTTGTCACAATTAATGAACCAATATTGATGCATTACTATTAACTTATCAATAGTTTATTTAGATTTCCTTAGTTTCTACCTGATGTCCTTTTTTGGTTCTGGGATGGCATCGGGATACCACATTACATGCATTTAGTCATTATATCCCCTTAGGCTTCTCTTGGCTGTGACAGTTGCTCAGATTTCCTTGCTTTCGATGACTTTTATCATCTTGAGGAGTACAGGTCAGGTATTTTGTCTCCACTGGGATTTATCTGATGTTTTTCCTTATAATTGCCCTGAGGTTTTGGGTTTGGTTATGGGTGTGGTTAGATTGCTCCATTGTAAAATCACTCTTTTATTTTTCCTCTTTTCTCAGTCTTCTTTGGAAGGAAGATACTATGCAGATCCCACACTTGAGTAAGTAGTTATGGTCCCTTCCTTGATGGAAGAATAAATAATTTATTTGAAATTCTTCTGCAGGGAATAGTTATCTCTTCTCCTTCATTTATTTATTTATGCAATTTGTTTATATTTGTATGGACTTCTGAATATTTATTTTATGCTTTGAGTTACTGCCCAACACAAGGCAGATGGTAGTTTCAAAAAAAATTTTCAATTATATACTGTGACTTTATTTGCAATAATATAATGGTATTTCAAAGGTACTTTGGGGGCTCAAAATTAGGATTTCTAAGTCAATATGTGCATATTCTATATGTGATATTTCATATAATAAAGCTGTGAATGGTGCAAAATATTATGTATATGCTTTTTTTTCATATCTGCATAATATAGTTTACATATTTTGTGGTATTGAGATTTCACAAAATTTATGGTGCCAAACTTGCATTTAATGTTTACTTTAAAAACACATTTGTGGACATTAAAAGTTTTGGACACAGGACATTACATTATAATTTTTAAAGATTTTTTTTTTATCTCTACTACGTTATTAAGAATACTTTGTATAATGTCAAAGCATTATAGCTGAAGACACTAAGATCAATAAATACCCAAATAAATGTTCCGTATTTAACAGAAGAAGAGAAAAAACCCTAAACCATTATCCTCCAGGAAATTGCACCAAACCCAAACTATTGACATTTTTAAACAAAATAACTCGCTTGCTTTTTAAAAATAAGCATAATCTCATTCTATGAGTATCAATCATTCTAATAATTAACTGTAAACCTCAGAAGAAAATGAGCCATGTAAAAGAAGGACTGATTGTAAATCCTCGTCTTACCAAACCATCCATCATTCTAAACGGATCTCCTTGTATTCTGCTGCCCAAATGCATCAGCAATCTCCCAGAATTTCCCCATGGAGTGTGGATAAGAGGAGATGATAAATCACCATTCGTCTTTAGCTATGCACTACAAACAGGCTGGTCAGGCAGTCTTAATCCTTTTAATATCACAGGTAATTTTGAGACTCCAAAGAAATCTATGGATAGATTGCCTCCCAGGAAGGATACTCAGAGTACTAACTGGATCATGCAGCCTCCTAAGATCCATATGTGGCCCCTGAATTTGTTTCAAAAGTGATTGGTCTAAGCCATTTTGTCACTCCAAGCGGGGAGCCCTGGGGAGGAAAGGGACTGGATTTCCTTCTCTGGATATGTGAGGGATAGACCCTAATTTCTTCTTGACCTCATTCCAGGTGTTTATTCTTTTGTCCTCCCCCAAAGGAACCACCAGTACTGAGACAGAAATTCCATAAAGGCAGAAATGGAGGGTATCCCTAAGCTGAACACATTGCTTAGAGTGAGCTACAATAAACTTGTTTGAATAAATGAATGGATTAATGGATGTAAGGATGCATTGGGCCCAACACTAGTTTTCTTATTAAATTCACAATGGCAGCAACAGCAATACACACACACACACACACATACACCTGTAACTTCCGTAACTTTTCTTTAGACAATCAACACTAATGTAAGACAGTGAGAAAAAAAAAATGAAAATCCTACAATTTCTAGGATTTTTATAGAATGAGGTGAAGAACTGTAGTTTGGTGGTCCTGCTTCTTTCTTTCTTTATTTATTTTTCAACGTTTTAAATTTATTTTTGGGACAGAGAGAGACAGAGCATGAACGGGGGAGGGGCAGAGAGAGAGGGAGACACAGAATCGGAAACAGGCTCCAGGCTCCGAGCCGTCAGCCCAGAGCCCGACGCGGGGCTCGAACTCGCCGACCGCGAGATCGTGACCTGGCTGAAGTCGGACGCTTAACCGACTGCGCCACCCAGGCGCCCCTGGTGGTCCTGCTTCTTACAAATCTGTCCCACTCTGTGTCGGTCCCATCAACTCAAGTGTCAGGATTTGTGGATCAGCAGAAGAAAGTCTTAGCGACATCACAGGAAAACAATGTCAACCATTATCAGAGCTGGTTCCTATAACTTCTAAATCAAAGGAGATGTATATCATGTCACAAGTGCTTTGTAGCAGGAAGCCAGATGCCAGCATAAAATTTTGCTGGGTTCCAAACTCTCCAGGCCAAATGAGGAAAAGAACAACACTTTTGCACCTTGGCTTTTGTAAATAGCTCATATTCAGCTTCTCTGAAAACATACTACCCACAGTAATTCTTGGAAAGGATTGTTGAAAAAGGTAAACTTGTTCACCAAATTACTGGATACTTAGAGAAAGAGAAATTGTAGCAGGAAGAGACGAGCAGTGATTGTTAAAGTCGGTTTCGTGTTCGTGTTCATGTAATTATAGAAGCATTTGATAGTTTAAAATGTTGGCAAATGATTATTTTAACCTATTATTATGGAGAATATTTTGAATATTCAATGAAGAGAAAATGGCATAACGGACTCTTATATAGCCGTCACTGATCTTCAATAATTATCAATCCTTGTCCACTTGTGTTTCTTCTGTGTTCCAACCCACTTTTCCCAACATCCATTCTCCAACACCAGATTGTATAGATGCAAATCCAAGACCATATACTTTTCTTCATTATTTTACCATGCATATCTAAAAAGGTAAGGGCTTTTAAGGCAAACATAACTGTAATAGCATAATCACACCCTCCCCCCGAAAAGCGATTTTTTAACGTTATCTAATATGTAAGCAATTATTTATTTTTCATTTTAAAGATGATAGGATCATATAGACCTAAGTCAGAAGCACCAAATGTACTGAAGTTATTTTGTTTGGGAATAGATACTAAAATTTATTTTGTTATGTAGCATATGTTAGTAGGAATTCGCTTTTTAATTTGTTTTACAGAAGGTAAATGTAAACAAAACTTTGTTACAAGGGTAGAATAAGAAGGAACCATAAGCAAACAAAAAGCTCAATGTGGTCACTGAAAATAGCTGGCGTTCCTGCCTGATGATTTCTCTTTTCTCTGAGGAAAAAAAGAGATGAATTTCTGTGCTAAGAATGAGTGGGATGTGATGGGAAAAGGAGTTTTAGGAAAGTAGAGGAGGTCAAAAGTAGTCTTATGTAGATATCTAGTTTGAAATGGGACACACACTCTCACTAGCGATCTCCAGAGCAGATCTTCCTAACTTCTCTTAGCATATCCCTGATGATATGGGAGCAACAAAGGAGCAACTCTGAAAAAAATGAGACTGAAAGTTAGACTATAGGAACACACAATACTCATTTTAAGGAAGAAAAATGTAGGTTAAGAACAACTTTTAAAACTTTATCTCCTGGCAAAGTCTGGTTCCATGTCATGAAACAAATTTAATATTCTTGATCTAAAACTTCAAATAGATTAATAGATGAAGGAGAGTAAAAGTGTACTAAACTATTCATCTCATATCAAGAGGACCAAAAATAAGCATTTCATTTTGGTCTTTGATATTTAGATAAATGTAGGTTAAACAGTGCTTCTGAAAAACTTAAAGGGAGCTAGTCGAATTATTATAGCATGTAGACCTTCAAAAGCACTTATTAATTTCAGCCAAAAAACCAACAACAAAAACAGAAACAAAAAATTCACATGTTAAAAGCTAGGAAAAAAAAGATATCAGTGAACAATTAAAGGAAAAGAAGAAAGCTTAGAACCAAATGATTATAACAGAAACGAATTGATTAAATCCCCCCAATTTAAAATCAAAAGCTGTCAGATCAAAGTGTAGTAATTAAATGCTGCTTACAAAAAAAGACATTTCTAGAAGACTGAAAGGTTAGATGTGAAAAATGAAGAAAGTTGTTTTGGGAAAATGCAGAAAGTAGAGTACTACAGTAGTGATATTAGGAACTCAATAAATATAATAAAGATCAATGGGAACATTTCGCTACTTGTACAAAAGATCCCCTGATAATATTAAATGATTCAATGTACAATAAGTATATGACTCCTAGAAACTTTTCCACAAAAGTGCCCGTTGGCATATTTATATAAAAATTTGTTCAAAATCAAGATGGAATGGACTAATGCATCACAAGCATGAGAGATTTTATCATGATACTCTGTTGTTGAAAACGAGGCAAATACAACACAAGTGAGTTTATGCAAGATCTGAATAATACGCTCTATCAGATTAAAAACAATAAACATTATGCCGTGCCACTTTTTCAGCATCCATAGAATACTCACAAAGTTTGCTCATGTATTAAGGCATAAAAAACCTTAATATATCCTAAGTGTGTGAAATTGTATAAGGTCCACTTTCTGATCAAAAGGCCTGAGAAATGAATTACAATGAGAAACATTCCAATGCTGTCAGATCAAAGAAACTCAAATCTAGGGTCAAAGAAGGAATTTTTAAAAACTGTGAGTTTTGATGTATCTACTAGTGTAGAATACAAAACTTGGGAGACTTAAAACAATAAACATTTATTACTTTATGGTTTCTATGGGTCAGAATTCAAAAGCGGCTTAGCACGGTGGTCCTGCTTCAGGGTTTCTCATGAGGCTGCAGGCAAGACGGGAGTCAAGGCTGCTGACTTGTCATCTGAGGCTTGACCGGGACTGGAAGATCCACTTCTAAAATGGCGCGCTCATGTGGCTGTTGGCAGAGGGCCTCAGTTCCTTGCCTCATGGACCCCTTCACAGGGGGCAGGGCAGCTGGTTTCTCCTAGCGGGAGTGATCCCAGAGAGAAAGGACCTATCTTAACACCTTTCAGACCTGTCTCAGAAGCTCCTCCCTGTCCCTTCCACCTTATTCTATTCATTCTGAGTGGCTCACTGAGAACAGCCTACACCTAAGAGAAGGTAACTTGGGTTCTACCTTTTGAAGGGAGTGCCCCAATGTTTGCAAGCATATTTTAAAGCACCACATTAAACTGTTTTAAAATATCAATAAATAAACTGTGTTACATATCAAAGTTCGTGGAATGTGATTAAAATTATTATTTAACCAAAAAGAATGAAGATGAATGAAGGTAGAGAAAGAAAATTTTCACTTCAAGATGCCAAGGAAAACAGGAGAAACATCCCCATGCACTAAGATCAATGCCAAAATTAATGAAGTATGTAAATAAGTAAAAGACAAGAAATATTGAAATGTATGAAATATTTTTAGTCCTGGTGTTCTGAAAAATCCAATGAAATGGACTTACATCTGAGAGAGAGAATGAATAACCATAGACACATTGAATTACAAATTTGGAAGGTGACAGAACCACAAATATAGGACTTTATTTCATTGTAAAAGAAAACTATTTAAAATTTATGTTAATATGTGTTTAATTTGCATCTAAATAGGCAATTCATTGCAAATACAAATTTGTAAAATCACCTAAAGAAGAATTTTTTTTAATGTTTATTTGTGAGAGAGGGAGAGAGCCTGAGCAGGGGAGGGGTAGAGAGAGGGAGACACAGAATTTGAAACAGGCTCCCAGCTGTCAGCCCAGAGCCCGACATGGGGCTCGAACTCATGGACTGCAAGATCTTGACCTGAGCCAAAGTCAGACGCTTAAACCGACTGAGCCACCTAGGTGCCCTTCAAGAAGAATTTGCAAAATTCTGTTTTCTCCCCTCCAGTTATTCCAGGCCCAGAAGGTTTTACTTTGAGTTCTTTAAGATATTCAGGGAGTTGATTCATCTTATGCTATTAAACTATTCCACAACCTAGAAAATCTGAAAAAGTTTCAAATTAATTTTAAGAAGGAAATAAGAGTCAGGTACCCAAAGTGATGATTAGAAGAAAATTAATCAATTTGTAGATCTATTTTAATTATAATACATATAGACTATCCTGAATGATATCAGAGGTACAGTGGCGGAGAAAAAATGTGAATTCATTGGACTTTTAAAATCAATTCAACAATTATCTGCTTGAGATACATCAAAAACAAAAAGACACTGGCAGCTTAAAGTAAAAGAATGCAAAATATAAAATAAGAAAAGATAAGCCCCACACACAAAATAACAACCAAAAAAAAAAACCCCTCAAAACGAATTTAAGCTAATAGCATTAAAGCTGAACAAAATAGAGTTAACTATTAGAAAAATATTTAATAGAAAACGTGGGGAGTCGTGTTCTATTGATCAAAGTAGAATGTGGTAAAGATAGGACAGTCTTGAATCTTGGGGCACCTGGGTGACTCAGTCGGTTGGGGCTCCAACTTCAGCTCAGGTCAGGGTCTCAGGGTCCGCGAGTTTGAGCCCCGCATCAGGCTCTGTGCTGACAGCTCAGAGCCCGGAACCTGCTTCGGATTCTGTGTCTCCCTCTCTCTCTGCCCCTCCCCTGCTCACACTCTGTCTCTGTCTCTGTCTTAGTCTCTGTCTCTCTCTCTCAAAAACAAACAAACAAACAAACAAACAAAGGATAGTCCTGAGTCTTTATAAACTAAATACATGGCTTCACGACATGCAGATTTAGGAGCAAATGATCGGCACAGTATTTGTAACAGTTGAGGAACCAATTCAGAAATTATATGCTGGGCATGTTTTTGAAATTTTCATATTTTCTGGTCTACTTGTTGTGCTTCTCAGAAAATATATCTCAATAAAAACAATCCTAGGGAAGGGAGACAGAAGTTTATGTCCACATATGGTCAGTACAGAGTAATGATCCAAAACATTGAGTCAGGGGCCAGAGTGTCTGGGTTAGAAACCCTGTTTTGTGCCAGGAGCCAAGTGAATTCTTTGTGTCCCACTTCCTCCATCTGTAAAGTGGAGATAAAAAGCCCCATTTCACAAGGTCCCTTCCTGTCAGTTAAATGAGTCGATCTATGTAAAGTGCTTAGAACAGTACATCTTACATACCAATCTGTATATACGTGTTTGCCGTTATTAATTTTATCAGTATTAATATTTCTGGGAAGGCAATAAGGAAAGAAAAGGTGACTGCCTATTCCATATGATGGGGGGCGGGGTGGCTAAGGAATGTCTATTAAGGGAATGCTTTGCTGGCATTGAAAGCTAATGGCTAGGAAGACGATGCTAAAAAATACTAATGATATAACGGTAAGTAAAAAAGAAACCTATAGATGACGATGTATGTTTCCCCACTACCATCATCTACACTAGATTTTGTTTCACGATTTTTCTCATTTAAAGTTGAAAAAAGGGCAATAGCAGAAAAGGGGGCACCTGGGTGGCTCAGTCAGTCGAGCATCTGACTCTGGATCTTGACTCAGGTCATGGTCTCACAGTTGTGGGATTGAGCCCTGTGTCGGACTCCGGGTTGAGCGTGGGCCTCGCTTAAGATTCTCTTCCTCTCTCCCTCTGCCTCTCCCCAACTTGTGCGTGTGGGCTCTCTCTCTCTCTCTTTCTCAAAAATAAAAAAAAATAAATAAATCAAGTTGAAAAGGGCAATTTGTTCGACCTTTCATTTCCTAAGTACCTTTCTCTCGACGAGATGGTAAAAAGGCTTGGAAGAGAATTCAGATCAGGATTCAGAGTTCGTGAAATCACTATTTTGTTTCTTCGCAGGTGATTAGCCGGTGCTGGAACCACAGCTGCAGAATCAGCTTGGCATGACCCTCCCAATTTCTGGCAAATGTGTATTTACTTGCCTCATTTATTTTCTGTTATATCGCCCTAATTGAATTATTCACACTTGCACCTTTTCGCCAACTCATTTTTGAAACGTCATTTTTCCTCCCCATGTTTGTTCCCAAATATGTGCTTTCACTGCTAAGGATGGGGTTGAGATTGGCCATTCTGGACGTGGATGGCCTCTTGGTGTTATTTCATATTTCTTGATGTACGTGTTCCCTCTCGCCCAAAGCTCAGACACTAAAGCACCCAAACTTGATGTGTTTCTGAGATGCAGGTTCTGTTCTGACCTGCACTGGGTGTGACATGTGGAAATGCTCATCTGTTAAGCTTTGGCCACTTCCATGGGGGACAGGCCAACGCAGGGAGGGACAGCTTTCCATGAGCATTTTATATGGGTCCCCTGACGGCTCAGCTGAGCAATACTGTCCAAATAGGGATCCAGGGACAGTTCTAAGTCATTTCTCACTTCAGGTGGATTGTCACCCTCCTTTGTCAGCCAGTGGTGCAAACAGAACTTTTCAGATTCAGGAGGCAGAGCTCCAGCTGACCTCAGCCTATCTGCTTGAGATGAACGCTTGTAGCCAGAAGAAAATAGGTTCAATGAGTAGTGAGGACACTCGACTTGGCATTAAAAGATGCTTTCGTACGTTTCTTGAGGTGTGCTTCAATTTGGGCCCAGCAATTCCAGAGATGTGGCTCAGCTCCCCTTTTATCGATCGCAGGCAATTCGCACTTTCCTATAACTCTTCTTTAAAAACCGGCTTCAAATTTAAGCAGCTGCTGCACATGTAGGAGGGTGACAGAGGCAATTTTGCTCCCTGGGAAGAGCGTTACCATTGCTTTATGGAGAGGATCAGAGAAGCATGTCTAATCTAATTGTCTCTCAGTAATAGAGTCACTTTAAGACAGCCTCTTCTTGATGGAATTCGTTTCGGGTTTCTTAAATAGGGTCTTCTGCGTAATGGAGAGAGATTGGCTAACTCGGGTGTTGTGTGGCCTGAAAAGTAAGACTGATGGGTGAATCTACTTCCCAATGGCAATCCCTGCCCCTGGCTACTCTTCCAGGTCCTGTGGCGGGAGTGGTAGCTTCCCCCTGCCCCCCAAACCCATTGTGAACAATGGGTCAGAATAGTGCATTATGCAAACCAAATCCCATGGCTATTTGTTACCCGAGGCTAAAATTTCATTGCCTATTATATTTCCGATGCCAAACTATGTCGGGACACCTGCAAATTACCCTATCAATGATTGTCCAAAAGCTTGTATTATAAGTGTATTTCAATATTAAAACGGCAGTATTAGATGCTTCAAACTGTTATATAAATCCTTTTCTGTTGTTAATTTGCTATGGAAACCTTAAATTACCTTGCAGATAAAGTAAAGAATCATAATCATAATCATAACTGAAGTCCAAAATGAGGGCAGAAGGAGAAAACCTTGGTTTTTTAGCTTTTCCACAGTGGTCGATCATCTACGCCAGTGACCATCCAGGCTTCGTGACCTGCGAACTTGGGCTGACTTGAGAGAACTTTCTTGGCAGGAAGTAAACTGAGGTATTCTCTGCACGTACTGTATCTAGTAGTAAATCTCTTTACACAAACGTATTCCCAGGGCTGCATTGGAAACTGCTACCTTCTTGCAAAGCTCACAAACTTGTAATGGCGGAAGCTCTAATCTCAAGGTTGAATTGAATTTTTTTTCTTTATCCAAAATCTCTTGATTTTTATTTCTCAGCTCTCAGACGCCGTCTGGAATGTGGCTCGATGCAGCAGCCTAACGGCCACATATGCTTGTGAGTGATGTGTTATTTGCCAGGGTTGTTATTTACAAAGTACCACAAACCGGGTGCTTACACAGTAGATCTGTTCCAGGCCTCTCTTCTTGGCTTGTAGATGTCTGTCTTCATGTTCACATGGGTGTTCTCCCTGATGCCTGTCTCCGAATTTCCCCTTTCTATAAGGTCACATTGGATTAGGGCCCATCCTAATGACCTCATTTTACTTTGATTACCTCTGTAACAGCCCTGTCTCCAAGTTCTGTCCCATTCTGAGATACTGTGGGTTAGAATTTCAAATTTAGAGTTTTAGAAGAGATGCGATTCAATGCATATGGTGGGCCTCCTCAGTCCTCTCGCTATGATGTAGAATAGGCCTGTGAAACCTCCCTCCCAGATTAGGGTTCCCTCAACTTCACACGAGTTTCACCTGGGAAGCACTTTTTCCTGATTTCTGAACTCAAATTGCTCCTCACTGCTTCTGAAACTCAAAGCCAAGTGGTCACATGCTCCCCCCGTCCTGCTGCTGTTCCATCTCTATACCTCTTGTGTGGTAGAGGGATGTGCTTTTGAGATTTGATTTCTTTCTGTTCTTTCCCTACTTCCTTCAGAATAATCCAGATGAAATGGTAATGGTTTAATCTGCTGGTTGCGGTGGGGGGGGGGGGGAATCTCCAATCTCTAACATAGATGCTCTTTGCTGGAATTGACACCTTATTTTTTTACTTAGATTCTGCCTTTGATATAGAGTGTTCCCCAACTCCCAAACTTGTGGAGAAGGCACAAAAATCCAAGATTGGTCTTGCCATGTTTCCCCCCGGCCCCCTTGGCTCTAACAGCATAATAGAATTTGGGGCAAATGATCCTGCACTGGATTCCTAGCTCCAGAACTAAAAGTTTGAGCTTGATTTTCACTAATGCTTCAGAGATCATGGAAACTTTGGTGGGCTTGCTGTTTGAAAAAGGCATGTATTTTTCTATTCACTGATGCCTGAAAGGCCCGTATATGGAAAGGTACTCTTTCCTATAAGGATCTTTGCCCCAGCTGTACTGTCTTAAGAAGACTGTAAGAAAAGGCTTGCCTATATTTATAAATCAAGCAGTAGCCTATTCCCTGCAAAGGACATTTTCCTAGTCAGGGTCTGGCTTGATCCCTGTCACCTGAGCCTCTGCTAAAGTGTTTGAATTTTCTCAAACCAGGTAAGACCTGCAAGGTACTTGTTTTAGGCCTAATGTGCATAGTGCTAACTGCATAGTGACATCCACTTATCTGCGAACAGAGACAACACCCAGCTGTAGTGACCTGCCAAAGTGAGAATTTCAAGTGACACACAACCAAACTTAAACCCACCCACCAGGTCTGAAGAACAAAAGGTCACTTGCAAACTCAGCCTGCACCCAACCTCATATGGCCACTATGAGTCTCTCAAGCTGCGAAGTCTAAATATCCTGCTCATATAATACCTACTGAAGTTCAGGGACCAAAGCCATGTGCCTTGAGTTCACTCACATCTCTCTGAGCTCTTTTGATCCAAAGATTCCATTTTTTTTTTCTCAACGTTTCTGGCCCTGCGTAAAAATGCCGGAGCTTGAGAGGTGCCCAATGAATAGTACCTCTCCCTCTTATCTGAGTTCTGAACCAGCTGGGAAATCAAGTTGATGGAAGACCAAAGGTATCTTTTTAAAAAAAATTTTAATGTTTATTTATTTTTGAGAGAGAGAGAAGGGGGTGGGGTGGGAGAGCAGGCAAGGGGCAGAGAGAGGGAGACACAGAATCAGAAGCAGGCTTCAGGCTCTGAGCTGTCAGCACAGAGCCCAATGAGGGGCTCAAACTCATGGACCCTGAGACCCTGACCTGAGCTGAAGTTGGAGGCCCAATCGACTGAGCCATTCAGGCACCCCCAACATGCTATCATAATTTCCAATAACGCTGACAATGGAGAGTGTAGCATATGTCTGGAGGCAAATAAGCTTTGTTGAACTGAACCCCAGAATTACACAAATATACCCACCACTTACAGCAGGACTGGACCATCATAGGTATCCCCATGCAGGCAGACTGTCACTGTAGCACTTAACGGTAGATAGGACAGACCGTAACCCATGTTTCGTGGGCACAGCAGCTCTGGAAAGCAAAGGGAAAGGCAGTGCCAGACCTATGTATGTCCATTTCCTCTCTTGAACTCATCAGTAAGAGTTTTCCTCCCCTGGTGAAGGAGAGAGGTGGGAAGGTCACACTAATGGAGCTCGTCCACATGGAAGGACCCATCAGGCATTGGGAGGAGGAGAGTGACACCCACATTCACCCTAAACTCACCCCTCACCACCAGAAAAACAAGTACATGCGCACAAAAAACCTTTTTTACCCCACACTTCACACTCATCTCCTATTTCATTTTCATCTTCCATTCTTGTGATGTTTTCATCTTTTTAGGGATCTCAGCACTCTTGGGCTATTGTCTCAAATATACAGAGTCCCTGAGTGTGGAACTCCATCGGGGCCAGTCATCCCCAGGAAATGCTCCCATATTCCTTGACCCCTATCAAAAATACCCATCAAGTGCACCACACGCTTCTCAACCTGGAGTTGCATCTGGCTGGTGTGAGTGGGAGATCTAAAACCACCAAGTAAATGTGGCCATCATATAAATGTGGCCCTCATTTAATAAAATGAGTTCCATTAGATCATCTGGAGGAAAATAACAACAGCAAGAGCAAGACCCCATTCTGTTGATAGTAATCAACTACATCTACATTTTGGAATACAAAGCAAATTTATGTGGATTTTCAAGTAAAATATAAGGCTTTGAAGGGAACTGACCTTGACACTGGCTGCTTCGCACCATTCTCTTGGTGCCTCCAGGGACGTGCAGTCACTCTCTGTTGGTGCGGAAGTGGGGAAAGGGGGGACATGTGTCTCCATTAAACATTGGGAAAAACACTGAAGTGGCAGGAAAAAACAAGAATTCTGAAGTCAGCTAAATATTGTGGGCAATGTCCACTTTCCAGCTAAGTGACATTTCACAAGTAACTTAAATGAACTGGGCTCTGTTCTTTTATTTGTAAAATGAGACACAATTAAATTTTCTTACTGCATAAGGTTCATGTGAGGAGCGATTGAGATAATATCCCTATAAGTCGTTAACACAGCGACTAACACATAGCGTAGGCTGCTGTTGAGATGTCGCCATATTCATTGATTTGTTTATCCATTTAGCTGGCCATTAGTTCACCTGTTTACTCATTAACCCACATCCATAAATCTTTTAATGTCTACTTTATATGTAAATACCTTAAGTCAGCATGATAATCTAACACAATTCGTTACCAATGTCAATGGCATCCAGGTCCATAGGCGGATTACACTAAAAGCATTTGGATGTACAGAGGAAATTCTTTAAAAAGGTCTTAAATATGTCAATGATATTGCTATTCATTACACAAATTAATAGAAAGGGGAGGATGTAAGAATTTTAGAACATTTTTAGAAATATCACTAAATATTTCTACTTAGTGACATTACGTTTTGGAAAATTATTTTTTGAAAAAGTACCGTCTGTAACATAATAAAATATTTAATAGTAGAATGATTATTTTATATTTTAATTCTTATACGTCACATGATTTGTACTTTTATTACATAAACATAATTATATGAGTTTAATAATATAATATTTCATGCAATAAAATTAGTGGGTTTTTGAAGCACGGATTCTTTGTTTTTAGTCTGAGGCTGTTTTTTAAATTTTATTTATTTATTTTAAGTAAGCTCTACGGCAAATGTGGGGCTCAAACTCATCCCCCCCCACCTCCGCCCCACCCCAGATCTAGTTGTCTGCTCCACCCACTAAGCCAGTGAGGCGGTCCTAGTTTGAGTTCTTCACAGATTTAACACAAGTTAGTGTTCAAACTCTAGAGGCATTAACATGAATTGGAAAAAGAATAAATAACGTTCGTGATGGGACCATGTGGGCTGAACCCCAGCGCAGAGCATGGTCCTGGGAATTGGAGACTGGTTGACCCCAGCAGAAGCAGGCCATCATCCCGAAAGCCACTGGGGTGTGTGGGACAGGTGTGCACAGCACCCCTGCAGAGGTGTTACAGCTGTGGAAGCAGGCAGACCCTCAGTTGTCAGAAGCACTCTTTTAATGTCTTTGCAAAGATGCATTAAACAGGATAATTAAGTGAGCGAAGAATCTCTGAACCATAAATAACCCACGTAGGAAGCAGTAGGAGAGAGATCTATGAACATAGCAGGGTTGGCTATAGCTCTAGAAGACGAAGGCTGGTGCCTGATGTCCCTTCCTTGTGCACCTGCCAGGCTGTGACGGATCCAGCCAAAGTCGTGTCAGTGTATTCCGGCTAAATTTTTCTGGTTTTGCTCCTGTTTTCGTGTCCTGCACTTAAAACACAGGCGAGGGCACTTTAGAGCCTTATGTGACCTTAGAAAAATGGCCCTGTCCCGTTTCCAAGGTCTACACTTGAAGGGACTGATCAGGTTGGGTCTGACCTACCTTAACAGTGGTTGTGAGCAACTAACTGAGGATTGGGAAACCCTATTAAGATCTAGTTCCCTGAAAGAATCTGGTTTCTGTGACCTCTCTTGGCGTGTTTCTAATTAGATGGTTGGAATTTAAGTGAGACTGTGCGAGGTGATGGGCAAAAGGGAAACAGAATCTCAGATAATACACACTGAGAGGAGTTCTCCAGGGGCGAACCCCTTGTTTTAGCAGCTCTGAGGAGTCACGGATGGGCATGAGGGATGTGCAGACAGGCTTCTGGGGCATTCTTCTAGCAAGTACCATGACTGAAGTTTTTGTGATGTCTGCCTGAGATGAGAAAAGATGGCCTAGGAGGCTTCAGGAAGGAGTAAGTTTATGCTGGTACAGAGTAACTACTAACACTATCCAAAACATGAGCGATGGTGTAGACAGCACCAAAGAGATGGGCTCTGCCACCAAAATGGGTGGCCTTAGTCTTGATAGTGGCATTTGCTGAGCACTTGTGAGGTGTCCCCCACTGTGTGCACTATGCTTTATGTATATTAGCTCATTTGGACCTTACAAAAACACTCTGAGGAAGGTGCTAGTCCTATGACTTAGTCTCATGGCATGTGTTTTGAGAAAAAGAAAATGAGACATGGGTTCCATGATGACTAAAAGACAAAGTCAGAACTTTAACCCAGATACAATGAACTCTGGGGAGCACACTCCCCTACAGGAATGCATTTGTGGAGCACGGGTTTAGAATAGTTGGAAAATTCTTGCCACCGAGCGCTAACTGTTGACCTTCTAGAACGAGGTCGGTGTGTGGATGGCACTCAGGAAGGCACATTTGCACAATGGTGAAGAGCAAGAAGGAATTGCAGTTCTGAAAAATGCCTAGTTGTGTACAATTGTGCAGTTCAGTAAACCTCTGTATCAGGAAATAGTATCAGATAATACATAGTAAGAATTAATCAATACATTTGAATGCTTCAGTCCATGCCTATTCTTTGGTAAGCCTTTTCATATCACAACGGAATAGAGAGTGGAAACAAGAGTGGTTTAAAGCAAATGTTATTTCTCCATAATTGCTAGTATTTCATCCATAGTCATCAGTTAATATTTACTTTTGATTGCACCTGATAGAAGCTCAAATAAAACCAGCTTAAGTAAAATAAAAAAAAAGGCCATGGGCTTCAGGTAAGGCCAGAATCTGAAGGTCAAATACTGGCACCCTTTCTCTTTCTCTTTCTCCTACTCTCCTTTGGTTTCCTCCGGGTTGACTTTATTCTCAGGCAGACTTCTTACATACGCTGCTAAATTAAAAGGAGCAATGGATCTAGTTCTAGGAAAGAACTAACTGGGTCTTGGAACTAACCAACCCTGTGTGGAAAGAGACTGCTCATGGGGTCATTTGTTAGACAGCTCTACCACGAGAATGGGGAAAAGAAGGTCCCCAGATGAAAAGATTCCAGGCAGACAAAGACAAGATAACACATTTGACTCTATATTTGGCATTTCTGAAGGATAAGAGCTTTATACTACCTGGTCTATTTTTTACAACTGAGTATTGGATATGTGATAAATGGCATATATTAAGCGGTTTCCGATATATCACCAATTGGGGGGTCGTTTTGAGGAAGAACCTCTTCTTATACGGGACACTGTATTTACTTCATGATCAGTCAATAGCCAACAAGACTTTATGAAGCAATCCCCATAGCCTAAGAATCCTGCTGACACACAGCACAAAACAAATCATAGGGATTCAGTACCGTGATAATGGGGGTGTCTCCGGACAAGCAAAGCCCCAGCCCCAGCTGCAAGCCCACATTTTCGAGCGATTTTCAATACCACTGCTTCAGAGAAGTCTAAGAGTACGGATCATCTTTGTGTATGGCAGGTAATCTATGTGGGGCAGATCCGTAAGATGCTTTGTTTTTGTTTTGGTGTTTGTTCTCAGCGTCCTTCCCTCGGGTGATTTCACGGTTTATTAGCACCCTCTGGGAGCCAAAAAGGAATACAAATCTCCGATTTGTCTGGCTTGTCAGAGAGGGGTGTGAAACCACAGGGTTCATAGGAGATGAACCCATAGGATGGGTTCATAGGATATGTCACGGCCAGAGGAATCATAGCCAGCTAGATGAACACATCCTCCTTTTCTTACAGAAAACCATGTTGAGTGTATTCCAGGCTACAAGTAACTACAGACTTTGAGCTCTGCTTGGCTTCACATCCGACACCAGGAGGTCAATTCTGGAGAGTTAGGCAGGGTCTGCTATCTTAGTAAAACCCGACTTCACTCCAGCTATGGCGCACATTGAAAAGGCTTTGAGAAAGTGATAAAATGAGATTTGCCATCAAGAAAGAGCACTCTGACCGTGAATGAAGAATAGATCAGAGGGAGGCAAGAACTTTTACCGTATCCAGAGAACAAGCCAGGGGTCTGAATGTAGAAAATATGAAGAAGTGATAAATGTTCCCATGGTAATTGAAGTTCAGAGCTAAGGAGAATGTGGATGGAGATCTAGACCGGAGAAGGGGCTGTCGTGATATCAGGTGGGATTTCACCATCAGCTGGCCAAGCTGTCCTGCTGTCACCCTCTCCCTCCTTCTCCTGTGTCGTGGCTTTTGAGTCCTGGCAGATCTGTTACCAGAGGCAACACAAAGACTAGGGCCACCGCCAGAGTCACAGCTTCCCTGGGGCAGCATTGGCGTTTATTCTCAGTGTCTTTCCTCAGTTTGGGAGGTGCATCTGTCCTCCGTTTGGGAGGCAAGTGCTCATTTGCTTTCACACATTGGTGTGTCTGGTCTGAGAATTTGCAGTAGATGGGACCACGAGGCCACCCTGAGGAGACCTTGCAACAAAGGGAGTAGTAAGCTGTGCAGTTCGTGTTTTCCCTGCAAAGTCACCAGTCGCTAAGTCCCAAAAACTCCCGATTTTAGCACACATATTTTGAGGGACGCCTGGGTGGCTCACTTGGGTTAGCATCCAACTCTTGATTTCAGCTCAGGTCATGATCTCATCGTTCATGAGATCGAGCCCTGCATAGGGCTCCATGCTGACAATGTGGAGCCTGCTTGGAATTCTCTCTCTCCCCCTCTACCTGCTCCTCCCCTGCTTGCTCTCTCTCTCTCTCTCTCTCTCTGCCAAAATAAATAAACACGAAAAAACCCCACATATTTTGAGAACATTCTTTTACTCTCCTGAATTAAAATAATAGATTGCATAACCAACCTAATTCTAAACAGCTATACAATGCCCTAACTATACTTTGAAGTAGGTATAATTCAAAATTAACATGTAATAGTATATCTTCCGATATATAACTGCTTGGGAATAACTGCACTTCAGGATGAAAAAAAACCCCACTGCTACAGCTTCATAAAACACTACCTAGGGGCAGTATACTGCTCCCAGCTGGGAGCCACTGGGTCATCTCAATGTGTCTCTTTAACAATGAGACAACTGTGCCATTGGAGGGGTGTATAACTTCCTCAGGATACACCAGGAGGCAAAGCCAGAGCTCAGGTTCTCAGATCAGCCCTAGGGCCCCTTATAAGCACCACTTCACCTGCAATAGACTCCTGGCATAGAACCGCAGAGGCAAGATTTGCCCACATTGAATAGTCTCCAGGGTGGAGTAAAAAAAAGCATGGGCTTCAAAATTTCTCTTTATGTCCGTTATGGTAGGGGGACAGGCACAAAGAAGGATGCCAAGAAGTCAGCAAAGTGGTCATCAAACATATCCAGTGACCTTGATAGCTCATTTTTTTTAATGTGTTTTCACATTCATTCATTCATTCATTCACCTTGGGCTTTCAGGACTGTCCCTATATATATATATATAATTTATTGTCAAGTTAGCTAACATATGTGTATGCAGTGCACTTTTGGCTTTGGGAGTAGATTCCCAAAGTGATTCATTGCTTCCATACAACACCCAGTGCTCATCCCAACAAGTGCCCTCCTCAATGCCTGTTACCCATTTTCCCCGCCCTTCCTGACTCCCTACCCCCATCAACCCTCGGTTTGTTCTTTGTATTTAAGAGTCTCTTATGGTTTGCCTCCCTCTCTCTCTCTTTGAAACTATTTTTTCCCCTTCCCTTCTGTTAAGTTTCTCAAATTCCGCATAGGGGTGAAAACGTATGATATCTGTCTTTCTCTGACTTATTTCACTCAGCATAATACCCTCCAGTTCCATCCATGTTGTTGCAACTGGTGAGATTTCATTCTATTTCATCGCCAAGTAGTATTCCATTGTGTATGTATGTGTATGTGTAGACACACACACACACACACACACACACCCCACATCTTTATCAATTCATCAGTTGATGGACATTTGGGCTCTTTCTATAATTTGGCTATTGTCAATATCACTACTATGAACATTGTGGTTCATGTGCCCCTTCGAATCAGCCTTTGGAGAGATTCCTAGTAGTGCTATTGCTGGGTCGTAAGGAAATGCTATTCTTAATTTTTTGAGAAACCTCCACTGTTTTCCAGAGAAGCTACATCAGTTTCCATTCCTACGAACAGTGCAAGAGGATTCCCCTTTCTCCACATTTTCACCAGCATCTGTTGTTTCCTGAGTTGTTAATTTTAGTCACTATTTTTGCGAAGTTTGTAGCCCAGTGTAGGATATAATAAGTCAGGCATTAATAAGTGCACTGAAGCACTTGGGGGTTTTGTCATTGGATAATTGGGGAAGAATTCTCTGTACCGGGGACATTTAGCTAAATCCTAAATGGTGTGATGGAAGCAGCCAAGCTAAGATCTGCATTCCAGGGAGGGAGACCAGCAAGTTATAAAGGCACCGAGGTAGGACAGAATGTGTCATTGATAAAGTGCTAGAATATAGGAGGTGGATTCCCCCCATCTTGTTGTCTTGCCAGCATCCCAGAACTATGTCTCTGTTCTCCCCCTCCCCCAAGGTTGATCATATGACCCAATTTTGGCCATTTACATCTTCCTGAAGGCTTTCTGGAATGAAGATCTTCTAGCTGCCCTGGGTGGGCCTGTCCTTCCAGAAATAATTGCTGTCCTTCCAGAAATAATTGCTGTCCGGCTGCCTTTTTTTTCTTTTTTCTTATTTATTTATTAGAGAGAGAGAGAGAGAGCATGTGAGTGGGGAAGAGGGACAGAGGGAAAGAGACAGAGAGAGAGTCTTAAGCAATCTCCATGCCCAGTGTGGAGCCTGACACGGGGCTTGATCCCATGACCATGGGATTATGACCTGAGCCAAAATCAAGAGTTGGATGCTCAACTGACTGAGCCACCCAGGTGCCCCTGTCCAACTATTTAATAAATGAATGACCCAAGACCATTCCAATTATTTATTTTTGTGCTTAAGTTAGTCAGAGCTGGCTTCTGTTTTTTTTTTTTGTTTGTTTGTTTGTTTTTTGTTTTGCATTGAACAGCCAAAAATTGAGTGTTATTTTTAGCTCATTTTCATAGAGATGTCTCTAGAAACTGACTTTTACCTTTGTCTGGTAGTAAAGAAAAAAAGTAGTTATACATTGTATTATTGGGGCTGATGGGAGGAGTTGGTTCAGCACAATAAATATTAACAAAATCGTCACAATCGCCATCAAATAATAATTTGAAAATACCAATAACCGGTTTCCTAGATTTGCTACTACTCTACCAAAAAATGAGCACTTTGTGAGTATTGTTTCTGCCAGCTTGCTCTACCAAGTGGCGAGAAGTTTTTTTAGACTGGGTTAGCTGTGCCATAGGCTTCTTTTCTGTGAGAATGGCAGGCATTCTGTGAGAATCACAGGCAAATTGAATCGATTATGTGATTAATAGGCCAAATTTATCCTAGGCCTGTCATACTCAAGAAACAATTTGTTTGCATTTTGCTTAGCAAGAAATAACTGTTGAGATCATCCAACAAAATGTGAGATGAATCTTCTTTGGAAGGTGCCCAGAGGCCAAGTGCCCAATGAGATGTGTTCAGCAGTGAGGTGGGCAGGTAGTTTTTTTCTGTCCCTGGATATGCTTGGAGGAGTTTCAGAGGGAATCGTTAGATAAGCACCAAGAGCTTTTTAAAAAGCAAATTTCTAAATAATTATTTAAAGTAATATTTTAAACTACCATATACGCTTTGGGAAGCACTAATTTTTACACCCATAATTAACTCTAATTTTGTCTTCTTTTTATGCTTTCCTAACTTAAAGCCTCTCTCTCGTCTACCTCTGTAGTCTTTTCAAAGCTAAGAACTTCCCTTTACATTTATTTTCTTAATTTCCTTCTGAATTATTGGTTCCCCAGGTTTAAGGTTGCTCTTGGGTATTCTACCCTAAGTAATAGAACAAGGTACGTTAACTTTATCACACTTGGCTTCCAGTTTTCCTTAATTTACAAATTGTCAGTAGCATAAACACTCCCTTAGTTCATTTTAAAAACTGGTTTAAATCTTTCTCTGAAAATAAATATATTTTTTTCCTGAAATAAGTGTTATTTCTTTATGCCTCAACCAGCCAGTTTCTTCTGTCTTTCTGCGAAGCATATAGATATAGATATAGATATAGATATAGATATAGATATGAAATGTACTGTCCAATAAGGCAAAAGTAGCTGGCTGTTCTGAAGTTTCTTTGCAACACAAAGTCCTTGTGGTAGCAGAGGCAGATATTTTATCTGAGAAGTATTTTGCTTTTGGCATCACCAAGAGCAATGCTGATTAGGTCAGTGAGTTCATTGAATATGTGCAATGCTAAAGGCAATTCAAAGAACTTCCTTATCTTTTAATGTACACAATCTCCAGAAAACCGACAAACCAGGTGTTTTTATATCCACTGTCGAGTGTTTAGACTACAGTTCCTAAAAAGTCACTTGTGGCAGGGACTGGTTAAAAGTCTGACTTGATTTTGGCTCAGGTCGTGATCTCACAGTTTTTGAGTTTGAGCTGCACATCGAGCGGACAACATGGAGCCTGCTTGGGATTCTCTCTCTGCCTCCCTCTTTGCTTCTCTCTCTCTCTCTCTCTCTCAAAAATAAATAAATTTAAAAAAATTGTTAAAAAGGTCACTTTTGGCCGAGGCTCACTCCCAAGTGAGTAATGAAAGGTTCTGGCCTAGGACTCAGGGCTCTAGATTGTAGCTACTAGATTTGCTACAAATCTAGCACTCAGTGCTTCTTTGAATAATAACGGGGGCTTTGGACAACATGAGACATATTTGTGTTCAAATAATAGCTTGACCGTTCATTTAGTTTTGTGTCTTTGTTTTTTGTTTTGCTTTTTTTTTTTTTTATAGTTTTGTGCCTTTGGACAAGATTAGCAATTTATTTTCTGTATCTTAAGACTTTCCTGAGGAGCTGATGAATTAGACATGATGCCAATGCAACACACGCAGCATGTGTTTTCAAAGTCATGGTTATTAATATTGTTAAGTACCAATGTCATCATTATGATCATGTTTCCCATCACTTGGAGTTACCCCGTGCTTTTGTTTAGCAAAACAAGTGCCACCTAAGTTGATTGTTTCCTTATTCCTGAGGAAATTTAAGGATCATTAAAGATATTGTGAACTGTGATTTCTGGGCAGTGAGATAACTGCAAAAAGAGAAAATACAATAAGCCTCAAACTTATCGAATGTCAACCTACTGACACTCTCTACTTGACTGTCTAATGAGCCTATGGAACTCAGCATCCCCTAAACTCAATTGTTGGTTTCTGTCCCCCTCACACCTGCTGCACCCACGTCCTTCCTCACATGGTTGCTGGTACTTCCGTCCTGCCAGTCACCAAGACTAAAAGCTTGGATTTATCCTTGGTTCCTCTCTTTCTCTTATGCTTACATAAAATCCATCAGCAAATCCTACTGGTTCTACCTTCGCTCCTGGATTATTCCATAACATCCCAACAGGTTCCTCTGCTTCTATCCTTGGTCTCTCAAGGCTTTTCCTTGCGAAAAGTAATTAAAACATTCCTTCAAGACTATTTTTTGGTATGGGAAAAATGGAGATGGAATTGAGGAGGGCAACATTCATAAACCAGTTCTGGATAGTAGGACTTGGAATAAAATACTGCTTGCCAGCCCATACCTATATCCACATGGCTTTACAGACCTATCATCACATGTGCTCAGAAGGGTGGTGGGGATTAGGGAAGTGCTGGGGATGGTCATCAGTCAAGACAACATTTAGATCACAAACTATGTAAACTCATAGACACTTTGGTTTACTGTTGTCTCAAGTGTCTTCTTAGTTGATGCTTTTTAGAGCTTCTCATAGAAGCTATGGGTTCTTGCAATCTTCCACTGTCTTTTTCTCTTCCATGT
Source organism: Panthera uncia (assembly GCF_023721935.1). Taxonomy (NCBI): domain Eukaryota; kingdom Metazoa; phylum Chordata; class Mammalia; order Carnivora; family Felidae; genus Panthera; species Panthera uncia. The sequence goes on from NW_026057584.1 coordinate 10,377,419, forward strand.
GAACCTACTCCAGTGAGCATTGGTGTTCACAGGGGAGCACACGCATCCTAAAAATACTGATGAATACCTTGTAGAAGTAATAACAGTCTCCTTAATAAAATTCTTGATGACTATTTGATGCTATTAGGAACAAAGCATTTCCTTCCCTCATTAGGGACAGTATAGATGATTTACAATCAGTTTATTGGTAAGAATGCTTTTGATCTGCCATACACATTTATGAGGAGAATAGCTTTGGGGACATCTTATGTATGTTTAGCCATCTTCTTTGCGATAGTCATGTTTATGGGCTGCTTGAACTTGTGAGCTCAGCTAAGCTATCTATCTAGCATACTTTGATAGGCTCTTTTGCAAACATTTCAGTTTTGGCATCAGAATAAAACAAAAATCCAATCCTCATCTCAGAGATGTCAGGCTCTATGGAAAAAGAAACAGTATTACGGCAAGCAAGGACTTTGGGATTCTTGTTACAGAAATAAATATGCACAAAGGGCAAAACATTTCCAATTTCAATGGCCAAATTCTCATTCACCTGTTGTTTCCTCTGATCCTTATCAACTTTTCAGTATAGAAAATGGGGTGAGAGCTGTATACTTCAAGATAACTAGCTACTGATGGGAAGTTCTGACCAAGTGGGCCTAAGAGTGAATCCCATGAGTTTAAAGTCAGACAACATTAGCCAGTTATTAAGTACAAAAGGTGAGGATTGAAAGACTGGTAAAGCTTTCTTCTTCAGATATAATATGGCTCTAGATTTAGAGAAACCCTTTGACCTCAGTCGTGTAGCACAACTTGTATCCTTTGTGTTCAGTGGAAACGCCAAGTTGGGAAGCTTTGAGGAAACAAGTGAATAATTGAATAAGCATGACAATTACAGAAGTAGGCAAGCTTCTCCAATCCTGAGAATTCCATGTCTCTCCACTGCATTCATTTGCTATCTGATCTTAAAGCTCTTAAAAGCATCAACTAAGGACACTTGAGACAACGTTAAGCGAAAGCGTCTGTGTGTTTACACGGTCTGTGATCTGAATGTTGTCATGAGTGATGACCATCCCCAGCACTTCCCTAATCCCCACAACTGTACAGTTTTGTCTTTATTCCACTGCATTGTGACCAGACCCAGGTCTGATCAACAGCCAACTCTATCTTCCATTTTCCCAAGGACTTCATCTCGATCTTCCTTGGTTCTTGAGGTGCAACGCAGCTGTTTGAATGGAGGATAAACCAGTCATTTTTCCACACCAGCAGCAGGAGAGAAAATAAGAGGCTGCTCCACTTCAGCTCAATTGATGTTTCTTTTTCTCTTACAGAAGGGCAACATTTGTCTACTCCTGTGGGAAATAGACTATTGAATGTTATCCTGAGGTGGCCCCAGATGTTGTTTTACCTTGTTCTCTAATGATGGACAATGGTGACAAGATATAGGACACGTGCCTCTCTGAAAATACTAAACTTCATTTTGGTTTCTGTTGGAGCTTTTCTTCTCTTCATGGGCTTATGGAATTTACTTTTCTCATATTTTCTTCCTTCTCAGTAGCTTAATTCAATAGTCTATGACATATTTCCAAAGAAGGTCTAATGATGTCTCCATCTGACCTCTTTGGTCATGTGGCCTTCCTACTTTCACATTAATGGGTGGAATATGATTTCTATCTCCTTGCAATGGGGCTAGACTCAGAGATTCATTTTGAATCTACTCACCAAAAAATATCAGTAAAATATACGAGAGCTGAGATCACAATGACAATAAGATGTTGTGGAAGTGAAGACGGCATGACTTCTAAATCTAGGTCAGAAAAATCTTAGAGCTTCTATCTAGGTCTCCTGAAATGTCTCCTAATGCTTCTTCTTGAAACCTAGCTTCTAAGTTGTAAGAAGCTCCAGGTACATACAGAAATCACACATAGGTGTTCCAGTAACAATCCCAGCTGGGCTCAGCCTTTAGGCCACCCCTGCATAAGTATCAGACTTAAAATGAAAGTGGCCTCAAAGTGATTTCTGTGCTTTGCTGTTTGAGTCATCCCAAGCCAATTGACTATTCTCAGCCATGGCCCAAACATCACGAGAAGAGAAGAGCCATCCCCGCGGTGTTCTCCCTATGTTCCAATTAATGAGCATATTAAATGGTTGTTGTTTAATGCCACAGTGCTTTATGGGTGATTTTAATAAAGACATAGATCATTGTAATAGAATTGAATACCAGGAGCAGGGTATTCCCAGAACAAAAACTTAAACCACGTGTCATCATGCTTAGGATTAGGTTGCAAGTGGAAAATGGAAGGGTTTTGAAGCTTCTGTTAGGAAAAGTTGGAAGGACTTCAAAGAGGCTATTGATGAAGGCTGGAACATCAGTAAAAATATTATTATGGGAGATTGCAAAAAAGTTTGATGACACAGTTACATGTGATGATATAGAATATAGAAAATATGCCTAATGAATTGGTGGGTTTCCTAATGAGGTTTCCAAGCAGAATATTCAGAGTTACCTCTTTTAGTGACCCATCCTAAGATATAAAGACAGACAGACAGACAGACAGACAGAGAGATGAAGTGAAAATAATGTTTAGCTTTCAAGCAAAAGTTAGTAGAAATATAAAGAAACCATGACTTTGTGAATTGGAAAATTTAATTGATTCTCATTCCCAGCCTCTCCAGATGGCAAAAGATTCTCAGAGCAAGAAAGACCTCAGGGCAAATACCAAATCCAAAGCACTGTCAGGAAAATATAGTCTCAGGGTAAAGACGAAGTAAATGGCAAAATCGTGAAACTTTTGTGAGCTGTAAAAAAGACATAAGATGGTGCCGCAGGGGTTCTTTTAGATGGGTAAAGGCCTTCTAAGGATCTAAAGGACATACCTCATAGACTTTGTTAAACAACAGGGCTTTTACGAATCTAAGGGAAATACCCCATAGCAGCCTCATGAGGGGCTCTGGAGAGAGAAAGTCTATCTCGAAGAGATTTGCGGGTGTTAATTTTTTTGAAAGGAGTGAACAACAAAATAATTCATAGAAATCCCAAGAGGTTTTAAAAAAGTTATACTGGCAGGACTATCACCAACTTGAGCTAAAAGAAACAGAGACAGTACAAAATAAAAGAGGCATTTGACACTCGTACTTCCCCAAGCAGGAAATAGAATGAGAAAAACACTCCCTTCAAACACAGGCTATTTTTCAAGGCGAAAGCACATGACCCAGAGCCTGGAACTAAGATCCCAGAGGCTAGAGCCAACAGACACAGAAATAGACACAGAACAATGTGTGTTTGTGTTGGGAAAGTTTCTACCTGATAGACTAGGCAAGATCCCTCTCAAGTGAAGACCAAGGACTGTGGAAGGAAGATGTTTACTGGCTTAGAGGATTCACCATGCTTTAGGGCCCTTCATGAGCCTCAAAGACTGAATTGGGTGGGCTCATAGAGAATGGTTTCATTTTCCAGGGGTAGACTTACATTAGGCAAACCCATTCAATTGACTCATAGAATCAGAGCTCAGAATTTATGAGAAATCACTGTCACTGGAATTTGAATACTCAAAGACGGTAATGATCAGAAAATTCTCTTTCTGTTGGCAAAGTCCTTCTCCCAGTAATTTAGGGCATAACTTAAAGTCTCCTTAGTAAGCTGGCATCAGAAAAAAAATGTGTGTGTTTGGATGGAATTTATTAGATGGGCTGAATGTACGGGGGTCTCAGCCTTCATCTCATCTCATGGTTTCATAATCGGGATGGTTTTGCACTGTGCATTAGGCCACAGTTCCTTGTCAGCAACCCAGTTTTGGCAATGCCTGCCAAAAGGATTAGAGAGTGGAAAATACAAGGCTAAATCTTGCTTCGCTCTGTGCTGTGCTTGAGTGGAAGCTGACAGTGTTCACCCTGCAACTCTCATTTACCATGCCTCCACGGCTCCTTATATTTCCCTACTGTTCAAAACATTCTTCTTTAGACATGTCAATAAAGTCAATCAGGCTACACTGAAGTGTTTAATATCTGGGGATCATTCTGTATTCTTGAAGTGTATTTGCAGTATCATTTTTCTTTACATTTTGTGTGCTTCCCAAATGCTTCAAAAATCTTCATTCCCTCTCTATCCGTGGAGTTATCCTACGCTAGGGGATGATGCATTTATCTATGATTCATTGTGTCTATGAAGTATTCTGTACTTTTCAAATATTAATTCCTATGTGATGTCACGACACACTGGAGCTGTTTCCTAGTAGGCTGGCATCCTGTAATTTTTCTGACAAGCCTATGCTCCAAATTCCTCCTTATTTCCTCCTTAATCAAGTCAACCATTGGTCTAATTATGATAGTGGCACGTCTTACTTTTTGAAATTGTCTGATTTCATTGGGATTTTGCCATATCTACAGTGAAGGTTTGTTGTTCCAAACTCCTTTGTTTATAAGCATTAGAAATTCACTTTCAAGTAGATATTAAAACGAGAAGTTTATGGTTGCTTTGTAACTGAAGGCTTGATCCTGTCATTGCAATGCTGGATGTTTTTCTGTTATTTCATTGATCTCATCTGCTGTTACTACAGATGACTTCATTCATGTAGCCCTGGGAGATGATTCTAAAGAATCCCAAGTCACATAAATTTTATGACCTCACATTTAGAAGAAGAACGAAGTTATCTCTCTCAGTATGCATACATGATCAAAGTTTTGTAACTTGGTCTTATCCTTGATCTTATTAATTTATTTCTAGTAGAATCGCAATGTTTTGATTGGCCTGTGTAGGCCACTCGTGGATATTGGAAGTCAAACTATGAGAGCTACACCAGAATCCATGTAATGGGAAGGAGTGATTTCCCGAAGGCATACTGAGGGTTTTTTTACAGCACGGATGACAAATGCTACTCTGAGAATGATATTAACAGAGAGCACATATTTACATAAATAGGCCATATCCTGTAATGATTGCAAAGGTACTTGTGATTTCAGCTTTTGCCCTCTGTGGGATATGTAGAAAGTCATTGTGAAATTATCTGAAAACATAACATGTGACCAAAATAATGTTCTATTAAAGGGTTGGCCAACTATAGCCCATGGGCCAAATCTGGCTGTCTGCTTGCTTTTGTAAGTAAAGCTGTATTGGAACACAGCCATACCCATTCCTTTACTGTCTATGGTTGCTTTCACTCTACAACAACAGGATTGAGTAGTTGTGACAAAGACCAGTTGGCCTACAAAGCTGGAGATATTTACCATCTGGTTCTTTACAGAAAAAGTTTGATGACTGTTTTTCTAATAGAAAGATTTTCTTGTTCAATTGAACCATCTCTAACCAGTAATTAGGATGAGGAAGGGACAGAGAATTAACCTGATCAACCGATTCAGTAAAGGTAATTGACATAAGGTATATATTACAGGTAAACTAGATTTGTCTGGATTAACTGAGATTATTTTACTGAGGTAAATATTCACATTTTCTCTGTGTCTCATCTCAGAGACTAAATACATTCTGAGACATTTCCAGAAGTAGAGATTAATGGTTGAAAGGAGGGAGAAGTGTGTTGGGAGTATAGATTTTCTGAATATTGCCATGTTCAGGGAATATAAAGATATGCCCATGGGTTTCAGAGGATGTCTCCAGTAGCATCATCTGGGGGTGAATCAAAATTGAAATTGCATCTGGAATTTGTCAGTTCATTAAATCTCACTTTACCAGTAAATTTCATGTCTAAGTTAGCCTGGGCTACCAAAACAAAATACTGTAGACAGAGTCACGTAAACAATAAAAATTCATTTATTATGATTCTGGAGGCTGGAAGTCCAAGATCAAGGTGCCAGAAAGAGAGGTTTTATTTTGAGGCCTCTTTCCCTGGCTTGTAGGCAACCATCATCATGCCTATGTGCTCACGTGAACTGTTACTTGTATGCAGAGAGAGAGAGAGAGAGAGAGCAAGCAAGAGTTCTGGTGTTTTATCTTATGAGGCACTCATTCCATCATGCGGACCCAAGCTTCAAGAAATTATTTAACCCTAATTATCTCCCAAAGGCCCCACCTCCAAATACCATCATGTTGGGGCATAAATCTTCAACATATGAATTATGCGAGGGGGACACAAACATTCAATCTGTAACATTTCCAGCGTCAAAATTTTGCATGTGCATATATGTGACCAGGTGATCCAGAGTCAGACAAACAGAGAAGAAATCATTGTAACCACTTAATAAATATTAATTGAACTCTTATTAGATTTTCTAGTTTGTCCTTCACTTGCATACATTTCTTGACCTCAAAGGTCCACAGTAAAACTCATAATTTTCCAACCAAATTGAGTGTATTCAGAGAATGATATAGTCATTTTGTAATAAAAACTAGGAACTAGAGTCATCCTTCATACCTCCTTCCTTTTCATTTCTGCCAAGTCCCGTCAGTTTTATATCCAAAATACATCTTGAACCCAACCACGTTTCACTAAATCCATCTCCAACAGCCTAGGCAAGGAACCCAGGCAACCATCTCCTGCCCATGTGGTTTGCACTATAGCTCCCGACTATTCTCTCTTCTCACTTTCTCACAATTTCCACTTGTTTATCTGTCTTGCAGACAGAGTAAGTTTTCAAAACATGTCAGACATATCTGGTGATGTCATTCAGCAGCTGAAAACATTACTTTGCCTGTCAATTGTTCTTTGGTGCCACGCATGGCCTCCTCTGCCTTGTGTGCCTCGTCTTGCCCTTACAATCTCTTCTTATCTTTCCTCTTCAGTCATACTGACCATCATTTTGTTCCTTAAAACTCCCCTACTTTCCTCTTTTACTTACTGTCTTAGTTCACTCAGGCTTCTATAACGAAAGGCCACAAATGTGGCTTACAAACGACGGAAATTTCTCTCACAGTTCTGGAGGCCGGGCAGTCGAAGTCAAGGTTCTGACAGACTGAGTGTCTGGTGAAGGCCAGCTTCCTCACTGACAGCATCTTCTCAATGTAACCTCAGGTGTGGAGGAAGTGAGGGAACTCTCTGGAACCTTGTTCATAAAGACACTGTCTTGTTCATGAGGGCTCCACCCTTATGACCTCCACCTCAAAGTGTCATCACACGGGGGGACTACATTTGCAACAGGTGAATTGTAGGGGGACGCAAATATGAAATCTTTAGCATCTGCCTCCTTCTACCTACACTGGGGATTACTTCCCAAGCTCACTCCCAAATCAAGGTCTTTGCCTATGCAGTTCTGTCCATCTTCCCATGGTGGACTTGTCCTTGACAGTCCAACCTTGGTTCAAATATCATTTTCTTGAAGAGGTCTTCCCCAACTAGATAATAACTCTCTATTGTATCATCTGGGTTCATTCTCCTGGTAGCCTATCTCTCTGTGTGTGTGTGTGTGTGTGTGTGTGTGTGTGTATTCATTTTCTTATTTCTTATATATCTTCCCCACTAGAGACAACAACATGGTTGTATATTCTCAGCATAATGCAAGACTGAGTAAAGGAATGAAAACATTTAAATCAAAATATGAAATAGCATTGTATCCCCCACCTTCCTTTTAAAACTCATACTTATGGAAGTCAGTGACTTCCATAAGTGACTAATTAATGTATATGCTGAAACAAATAGCTTGAGTTTAAACCCCAGCTCTGCCACTTACTAGCTGTGTAATCCTAGATTCACCCCCTGCACCTTGATTTCTTCATATTAAACATAATGGGTATATGGGGCACTGGGGCAGCTCAGTTGGTTAAGTGTCTGACTCTTGATTTTGGATCAGGTCAGTCTCACAATTCATGAGTCTGAGCCCCAAGTCAGGCTCTGCACTGACAACGTGGAGCCTTCTTGGGATTCCCCATCCCTCTCTCTGCCCCTCCCCTGCTCATGTGCATGTTCTCTCTCTCTCTCTCTCTCTCTCTCTCTCTCTCAAGATAATACATAAACTTAAAAAATATAGGGGCGCCTGGGTGGCGCAATCGGTTAAGCGTCCGACTTCAGCCAGGTCACGATCTCGCGGTCCGTGAGTTCGAGCCCCGCGTCGGGCTCTGGGCTGACTGCTCGGAGCCTGGAGCCTGTTTCCGATTCTGTGTCTCCCTCTCTCTCTGCCCCTCCCCCGTTCGTGCTCTGTCTCTGTCCCAAAAAAAAAAAAAAAAAAAAAACGTTGAAAAAAAATTTTTTTTTAAATATAAGGGGTATAATAACAATATCTTCTTTGTAGGGTTGTTATGAGAGTCACATCAGTTATTACAAGTGATGAACTGGGACTACTCCTGGCACATGGCCAGCTCTGAGTATTTATCACTAGTAAGAACATAGATGAAATTAATATACATTAATTAATAATATTAACATTACTGAGACTATATATTAAAATGAATCTAACAAAATGGCTGAGCACTGATTGTAGTTTTATATTTAAACAAACCGGAAAAAAAAAAGCCGGAAAGAATCCTCTTTAAATTTTCGCAAAATAAGATACAGAGAAGGACATAAATTCTAACTAACATGTCAAGACCTCACATTTGGCAAGTCACATCACACTCCCAAATGTCCCAACGAGTAAATATTATCACTGGTGTAGGGATGGAAATATGAAGGTGCCAGAAAGTTTACTGGCTTGGCTGAAGCCCTTAGCTCCTGACTGATAGAGCCAAACCTTAAGCACAGGTACCTGGACTCCAAATTCAAATTGTTTTCAATATGCTATCTTACGTCTTCTCTTGTAATGTTCAGTGTGCAACCTCTGCACACGTTCGGGGCATCAGCAAAGCAGGAATCCCCTACAAATACGAAAAATATTTGGAAATGTGGCTTCACAGAAGTAAGTTCTTGGGACTTACATATCAACGATAACTGTTACCACAAGTTCTCTTGGACTTGAACGTATCTCTGAAAGATAGGACCACACATGGAACAAAAATAATGATTTAGTCTTTATCTCAACCGATTTCCTGGCTTTGGTGCTGCTGACGGCTGTAGGAGGTAGAGGGGTGGGAGTGAGTGATGAAGCGTTGATACTAACAACATTTGACTTACATGGCCCTGCACCACTACACGAAGAACGGTCAATTCTTCTAACCTCTCATTCTGGCAGACAGACGCCATCAGATAATAACTCAGAATTCTTTCTCATTGAGGCCAATTCTGAACTGGTGGTCTGGAGAGAAATTCTGTATTGAATTACCAACTAGTTCCAACAGAATCGTTTCCAACAGTAATTAGGGCTGATGGAATGCCCATTCCTTAAAAACAGTACCAAATCCCAGATTTTTCCAAAAAGAAAAATTAGAGCCCAGCTTCTTGCCTGCATTCCTTTTTTTTTCAGAGTGTACAGAGATATGTTCGCAAGAAAGTAAAGCATGCCCTCATGTACATGAAAGATGCCTCCATGGTCTCCTCCCTTCTACTACCAGAAGCCTCCCATAGCATTGAGGGCCATCATGGGGAGAACTGAGACACTGAGAGGTTGACTACTCTTGATAGAAGTGTCTCTCTAGCTCAATATAGAATAATATGGCACCTTGGCCTTTGTGTCCCAGTGGTGGCTATCTTCATTAAAGTTTTGTGAATCCGAAGTGTCCTCTTTTTTAATAGAGCTATCTCAGTTGATAGAGTAAATAGACAATGTTATCTAAGGGGCTAAGATGGTTGGCAATCTTCTCATCAGAGGAAGAGACAGTGTTCTATTTAGGACAAGGATGAGGTAATGGCCGTTGTTTGTGATGGGAGGTCCCATTCCTAATTATTAGCGTATGGCTGGGAAATGCTGTGAGATGTTGGCTTGGTTTGGTGATTGCTTAATAACCTTTGATGGGAACTTAGAAAGTTATATTCTTTCTCTGAGTTTATCATTTCTTACCTTTTATAACCTCAGGATGCTTAACAGTAGCGACTGGATATACCTTATAGCAATAAGGACCAGATGCGGCTTGGTAAAGCAAGCTGAAACCACATGTGTTTGAGAAGCTGATACTAAGATTATAAGCCATTTCTGTTGGCTTGAAAAGAGAGAACCACAATTATCATGTGTTTGAGCCAATTCTCACATTAAGTAATTTCTTAAAGAAATTGGATCCTCGCTCTTTCTCTCTCTCTCTTTTTTTTTTTTACCAGATAAGTTCCAAATGAACATCCCGTCCCAGATCCTTAAAAGTCAGAAATGCTGTTACACACCTCATTTGAATAAGTCTCTCTAAGGTTCAAATTTTCTCATTCCAGAAGTAAAAAAAAAAAAAAAAAAAAAACTACTTGACTTAATAGTTTCTGTCACCCAACACTGGCATTTTCTTCTCTTCTTTGTGCTCTGTTGGCCCTGTTTAAGACAAAAGTGCTGAGGATTAATTGCAATTATCATATTCGAGGCAGAAATGCCACTTTAAGAAGAACCAATGAGCATAATTACTTGCAAATGCATGTACAAGCATTATATCATGGGAGAGGGGATGCAAACCTGAAATCTTGCTAGATTTCAAATCAAAAGTTTGTCCATAATCTTTCTGACCCCGGGGCCATCTGTAGACCACTTGTCACTGAATGCAACTCTGGTATTAAAACGGGGAGGGACTGCCAATGCGTCTAAACTGTTAAAGATTAACAAAGAACAAAGAGGAGTCAAGAGGCAATTTGGTAACATGGGCTTTGGTGTTGTATACTCAGGCCTGAGTTGTTGCTTTGCAGGCTGGATCTTTTCACAGCGGTGTGATTTTCAGGATTTGCTCACCTTCGCCGATTCTCACCTTCCTTGGGGAAGAAAGCAGGATGACAGAGGGCTCAGGGGAGCTGGTGCTGGAACCTGCTGGCCTGCCTTCAAAGCTTGGTTCTGCTGCTTACTGTGGCCACCTGTGGCACCTGGGGTAAATTGTTTCACTGGGACTTTCTGGCCTTCCAGTTACGCATCTGGGTCATGGAGCTATAAATAATACGTACCCTTAGGGACTTTGGGAGGAGTATGTTCATTGATCAAATTCTATTCATAAATGCTTAACACAGCACCTGGCACTAGGTAAATGAACCATGCGTGGAAGCCACTGGATGTAGTCACTCAACCTACCAGATTCTGGCTTGTTAGCAGAAAGAGAATAAAATGACAATCTGTTTATGTCTTCAAAACCCTTCTTTGGATTGGCCATAATACATGAGGTTTTAGGCATCCTGGAGGTCAGAGTTTATAAAAGCCATCATTCCAGTGAGCTGGTCTAGGAGGCTGGGTAATGAGTAACAGCTTTGAATGGCAACTGGCCTGAGGATTTCACACTGTATTTTCTTAGGTAACCTCTAAGGTTCTGGGAAGGGAAGTGACATCTTCCCTTGAATAGTGATCCCATCTTGCAACAGATTAATTGGGTCCTTCCTTAATAATACACGCTAATTGACGTGAATTGAGTAAAGATGTTTTCAATTCTGGGCTGAATTGTTTTCCTTCTGCTTCTTAATCTTTACAACAACCCCTGGAGATTTCTTCCCTCCTTTTTCCAGGATGAAGGTCAAATTCCTTAACCCAGTCTACACTGTCTGCCTGCCTGACTTCTGCAGCCTTCAGTGAAGTTACTCCCCCCTCTCCCACAATGCTTTTTACATCCATTCATCCCTCCATCGACCCTTCATTCATTCATTCCACAAATATTCACCAAGCACTCGGGTGGTGCTCTCAAAATGAACACAGGGAGGCCATGCCCCTTGGGCGCTTACGTTCTGGTGGAGGAAACAGGCAACCACAAGTGTATAAGTCATAGAGAAAAATAATGCAGAATATGGGAAACATGGGGGGGGTACTCTTTTAGACAGAGTGGGTGAGATTTGAACAGAGATTTTAAAAAACATGAGGGAAGAAGCATGAGGCTCTCTGGGTGATGGACACTGGATGCTGTGGGGAAAAAACCCCAATAGCCCTGAGTCAAGGGCATGTTCAGGAGTGGGTGAGTGACAGGAATATCACCCCCCCCCCCACTTCACAGTCTAGGAAACAGAATTCGAGAGACTATCCAACTCAGCTGAGGTCACACAGCTGGAAATGGAGAACTGCCCACCTCCAGGGTCCCCCACCTTTGGGCTGCTCTGCCGTTCAGTGTGGTTTCCTTTCATTGACATTCAGGGCTCTCCCTGCAGCAGGAGATGGGAAGGGGCAGTTTGTCCTTCCTTCCTTCCTTCGTTGCTTCCTTCCTTCCTTCCTCTTTTCTTTCTTTTTCTTTCTTTCTTTTTCTTTCTTTCTTTCTTTCTTTCTTCTCTTCTTCCTTCTTTTTGCTTCCTTCCTTCCTACCTCTTTTCTTTCTTTCTTTCTTTCTTTCTTTCTTTCTTTCTTCTTCCTTTTCTTCCTTCCTTTCCCTTTCTTTATTTTTCTTTCTTTCTTTCTTTCTTTCTTTCTTCTTCCTTTTCTTCCTTCCTTTCCCTTTCTTTCTCTTTCTTTCTTTCTTTCTTTCTTCTTCCTTCTTCTTGCTTCCTTCCTTCCTTCCTCTTTTCTTTCTTTCTTTCTTTCTTTCTTTCTTTCTTCTCTTCCTTCCTTTCCCTTTCTTTTTCTTTCTTTCTTTCTTTCTTTCTTTCTTTCTTTCTTCTCTTCCTTCCTTCTTCTTGCTTCCTTCCTTCCTCTTTTTTTCTTTCTTTTTCTTTCTTTCTTTCTTTCTTCTCTTCCTTCCTCTTTCTTTCTTCTCTTCCTTCCTTCTTCTTGCTTCCTTCCTCTTTTCTTTCTTTCTTTCTTTCTTTCTTTCTTTCTTCTCTTCCTTCTTCTTGTTTCTTTCTTTCTTTCTTTCTTTCTTTCTTTCTTTCTTTCTGTATTCCTTCCTTCTCTTCCTTCCTTTCCCTTTCTTTCTCTTTCTTTCTT